>NC_060193.1:17133616-17388611 GCF_021184085.1 Oncorhynchus gorbuscha
TGATTGCCATGAAATGAACGTGATCCTTGTTCCACGTGTGTCCTGCTGTAATCAGCTTAGTCTCTGTGGCGCAATTGGTTAGCGCGTTAGACTGTTAATCTAAAGGTTGGTGGTTCAAGCCCACCCAGGGACGAGTGTTTTCCATTTGTTGAGCTCTCTGATGTCAGAAGATATTTTCCATCCTAGTAAAATGGGTGTCAGTGGCCTGTGATCATCAGTTGCTGAATAGCTTCACCATATATCTAAACTCCATATAGAATGAGATCACAGACAGCCAGAGGGTCAAAGGTCAGCTTTCTACCAACTCCATGTTTGTGGCGCAATTGCTTTGAGCCTTAGACTGTTAATCTAAAGATTTGATTGATGTGTTTGAACATACAACATGAGAACTGTTGCATTGAAACCACTGGTAAAAGTGGGAGGCGGTGGCCCGATTGGGTATATAAATAACTACAGAGGGTAGGTAGTGCGTACGGCCCAGTACGTCACTGGGGCTCAGCTGCCTGCCATCCAGGACCTCTACACCAGGTGGTGTCAGAGGAAGGCCCTAAAAATTGTCAAAGACCCCAGCCACCCCAGTCAAAGACTGCTCTCTCTACTACCGCATGGCAAGCGGTACTGGAGTGCCAAGTCTAGGACAAAAAGGCTTCTACCTTGTTTTTACCCACAAGCCATAAGACTCCTGAACAATTGTTTCTAGCCTGTCTTTTTACTGTTGTTTTACTTCTTTATTTACCTATTGTTAACCTAATACCTTTTTTGCACTATTGGTTAAGAGCCTGTAAGTAAGCAGTTCACTGTAAGGGCTACTAGATCTGTTGTATTCGGTGCACGTGACAAATAAACTTTGATTTGATTTGAATGCAAAGGCCTTTTGTGGTTTATTACTGCATATCTTGACCGTTCTGTATGGAAAATCTGGCTCAAAGAAACATATTTTTGAATATAGATGAGCATCCTGCTCGAAGGACCATATCATCATTATATATTAACAGTGGTGGAAGAAGTACACAATTGTCATACTTGAATAAAAGTATAAATACCAGTGGTGGAAAAAAGTACCAAATTTTCATACTTTAAAGTCTTTTTACTTAAGTACTTTACACCACTGTATATTAATCTGGCTCGACAGACTATATCATTTAGTTATACATTTAGTGATATATATATATATATATATATATATATATATATATATATATATATATATATATATATATATATATATATATATAATGTATATAACTAAATGTATAACTAAATGTATTGTATATGTACAGTACCAGTCAAAAGTTTGGACACACCTCCTCATTCAAGGGTTTTTCTTTATTTTGACTATTTTCATAATTTTAGAATAACAGTGAAGACATAAAAACTATGAAATAAAACATATGGAATCATGTAGTAACCAAAAAAGTGTGAAACAAATCAAAATATATTTATGTTTGAGATTCTTCAAAGTAGCCACCCTTTGCCTTGATAACAGCTTTGCACACTCTTGGCATTCTCTCAACCAGCTTCATGAGGCAGTCACCTGGAATGCCTTTCAATTAACAGGTGTGCCTTGTTAAAAGTTCATTTGTGTAATTTCTTTCCTTCGTAATGCATTTCAGCCAATCAGTTGTGTTGTGATAGGGTAGGGTTGGAATACAGAAGATAGCCCTATTTGGTAAAAGACCATGTCAATATTATGGCAAGAACAGCTCGAATAAGCAAAGAGAAACGATGGTACATCATTACTTTAAGACACGAAGGTCAGTCAATCCAGAACATTTCAACAACTTAGAAAATTTCTTCAAGCGCAGTCGCAAAAACCATCAAGCGCTATGATGAAACTAGCTCTCGTGAGGACCGCCACAGGAAAGGAAGACCCAGAGTTACCTCTGCTGTGGAGGATAAGTTCATGAGAATTACCAGCCTCAGAAATTTCAGCCCAAATAAATGCTTCACAGAGTTCAAGTAACAGACACATCTCAACATCAACCCGTCAGAGGAGACTATGTGAATTTGGCCTTCAATGTCAAACTGCTGTAAAAACAAAAACACTACTAAAGGACACCAATAAGAGGAAGAGACTTGCTTGGGCCAAGAAACACAAGCAATGGCCATTAGACCGGTGGAAATCTGTCCTTTGGTCTGACTCCAAATTTGAGATTTTTGGTTCCAACCGCTCTGTCTTTGTGCGACGAGGAGTAGGTGATCGCATGATCTCTGCGTGTGTGTGGTTCCCACCGTGAAGCAAGGACAAGGTGTGATGGTGTGGGGATGCTTTGCTGGTGACACTGTTGGTGATTTATTTAGAATTCAAGGTACACTTAACCAGCATGGCTACGACAGTATTCTGCAGCGATACGCCATCCCATCTGGTTTGCGCTTAGTGGGACTATCATTTATTTTTCAACAGGACAATGACCCACACACCTCCAGGCTGTGTAAGGGCTATTTGACCAAGAAGCAAAGTGATGGAGTGCTGCATCAGATGACCTGGCCTCCACAATCACCCGACCTCAACTCAATTGAGAGGGTTTGGGATGAGTTGACCGCAGTGGGAAGGAAAAGCAGTCAACAAGTGCTCAGCATTTGTGGGAACTCCTTCAAGACCTTTGGAAAGCATTCCAGGTGCAGCTGGTGGAGAGAATGCCAAGAGTGTGCAAAGCTGTCATCAAGGCAAAGGGTGGCTACTTTGAAGAGTATAAAATATATTTTGTTTTGTTTAAAACTTTTTGGTTACTACAAGATTCCATGTGTTATTTCATAGTTTTGATGTCTTCACTTTTATTCTACAATGTAGAAAATAGTAAAACATCTAGAAAAACCCTTGAATGAGGAGGTGTGTCCAAACTTTTAAACGGTACTGTATATGTGTATGTATGTATATATTAATCTGGTTTGAGGAACAATACATTCAGAATCTATTATCTACTCTTGTTACTGCTATAACTTATTTTCATTTTCAGAAACCCCATTGTGATAAATCACTGTATATCACCATGTATAACTTTGAGAAAATTAAAGTGAATATATTTTGTCTCGTTGTTTAAAGTGTGCACAGGACTTGTTTGTCGACACATGTTGGTATCGTGTTTGTTAGGGATGGGCATTCGAAATTATTTCACTCTTCGGATAATATGACATTATTTCTGCTATCAAGGATAGTCGACATTGAAAAACGCAGTTTAAAAAAACACTTGACAAGTCAGAATGACACAAACGTCAAAGGCAGGCTACCACGACGGACAGGCTGCAATTCTCCAGCAGTTTTTGGCTAACAGCAACGGTGAAAGAGAAGTCTGATTTTCTCCATGATTGATGGATTCTGTTTGAAATTACTTTTCTGGTGAGTGTTTTGCATTGCGCTGGGTCATGTTTTGTGGAACCGTGGCTATGTACGCGACAGTCATTTCTATTTGAAGTGGAGAAAATAGGTTGTCATAGTTGACTGGAGGACTAAATGCGCTAGCTCAATGCACTGTCATCAAAACTAAAAATCAACAGTTCAACTGTTGTTTTATTAAATAAAGAATTTCAATTGTCACGGTGTATCCCTGTATGTAATAATGTCTCAATGATCATTTAATTTAGAAAAAAGTTTTCATTGTTAACCCCCCCCCCCCCCCCCAAAAAAAAGGTCAAATTAACACGCACACAAGTAAAGGAATACTGAGGTTTGTTCGGATTTTTGAATATTCAAATAACCGTGATCGTCTGTTGTGTGTGTATGCGTGTCTAAATGTGTACTTTTGTAGACAACGAAGGAGATGCTGTTGCTTTAACTGAACTGATCTGCATACGTAGAATTCCAGTAGACATTCAGTCCTCGTTAGTATAGTGGTCAGTATCCCCGCCTGTCACGCGGGAGACCGGGGTTCAATTCCCCGACGGGGAGGTAACGTTTTTATTTTCGTTTTACTTCTGCCTGTGAGAGAAGCCTCATTGTAGTAAAATGACCTTCAGTACTTGTCTTTACTCCACTATAGCTACTCTACAGTGTCGTTTGACCCACTTGTAAAATGGAGGGTGGTGGCAAAGTTCTGTTGGTTTATTACTGTAGATCTTGACCGTTCTGTTTTGAAAATATAAATCTCACTCAAAGGACCATGTCATTGTTATCGATCTGGCTAAAGGACCTTCAATTAAGAATCTATAATAGATTACCACGGTATGAGTCATAATACCCGTAAAACCTAGCAGTCAAACATGAAAATGGTTACAATTGTTTTTCGACCATACATTTTCCCAATGGGAATTTTGGTAACACTTCAAATAAGGTGAGTGTTTTGCGTAAGCTTACCCTGGCGTGACATTTTTCTAACTGTGTAAATTTCTCCCAGACAAGGTGACTTTCATGAATAAATTCACCCAGCCCAAAATGAAATAGAGGCGTCACTACAGACAACCTGGTTTGAATCCAGGCTTTATCACAACTGGCTGTGATTTGTGAGTCCCATAGGGTGGCGCACAATTGGCCCAGCGTCGTCCGCGTTTGGCCCGTATAGGCCTTCATTGTAAATAAGAATTTGTTCTTAAGTGACTTGCCTAGTGTAATTTTAATAATGAATATTGATGAGATACAACCAAGAGTGGTGCGGTCTGCACTAGCAATGGTCACAGCAAATTAACGCTCTTATTTCATCAACACATTACTATTAAGGTTATAATATTATAGAGAACAATCTAGATTCATTATATGTGATTTATAATGTAATAGGGCAAAGAAAACAACGTTTTGGCATTGCTTTCTTAGCACCCCTCTTGAATTGCCATGTTTTCCCCTAGATTCTAGAGCAGTGAGTAGATAGCCGTATACTGTATAACTTTGTGAAATTTTGAATTAGTGTATAGAGTCAATTTAGCGACTTTGACGCTATATTTAGCGAGTATTCAGACCCTTTCAGCGTCTTTTATTGGTAAGAGGCTAACGACAAACTCTTCTACTTGTCAGGCTGCCTTGGGGAGTATTGCCACGGGAGTTTTGGGGTTTTGATAGCATTTAAAGATAAAATATATCTTTAAGATAAACCATGTAGTATATACGTCTGTTCAGATCTGGATGTTACCCCTCTGTTTTGCCATACAATTATGACTGAAAGCTGAATATTTCTCTGTCCGGATAAGATGATATAATTCTTGCAACCATGTAACAGCGGAGTGATTGCCATGAAATGAACGTGATCCTTGTTCCACGTGTGTCCTGCTGTAATCAGCTTAGTCTCTGTGGCGCAATTGGTTAGCGCGTTAGACTGTTAATCTAAAGGTTGGTGGTTCAAGCCCACCCAGGGACGAGTGTTTTCCATTTGTTGAGCTCTCTGATGTCAGAAGATATTTTCCATCCTAGTAAAATGGGTGTCAGTGGCCTGTGATCATCAGTTGCTGAATAGCTTCACCATATATCTAAACTCCATATAGAATGAGATCACAGACAGCCAGAGGGTCAAAGGTCAGCTTTCTACCAACTCCATGTTTGTGGCGCAATTGCTTTGAGCCTTAGACTGTTAATCTAAAGATTTGATTGATGTGTTTGAACATACAACATGAGAACTGTTGCATTGAAACCACTGGTAAAAGTGGGAGGCGGTGGCCCGATTGGGTATATAAATAACTACAGAGGGTAGGTAGTGCGTACGGCCCAGTACGTCACTGGGGCTCAGCTGCCTGCCATCCAGGACCTCTACACCAGGTGGTGTCAGAGGAAGGCCCTAAAAATTGTCAAAGACCCCAGCCACCCCAGTCAAAGACTGCTCTCTCTACTACCGCATGGCAAGCGGTACTGGAGTGCCAAGTCTAGGACAAAAAGGCTTCTACCTTGTTTTTACCCACAAGCCATAAGACTCCTGAACAATTGTTTCTAGCCTGTCTTTTTACTGTTGTTTTACTTCTTTATTTACCTATTGTTAACCTAATACCTTTTTTGCACTATTGGTTAAGAGCCTGTAAGTAAGCAGTTCACTGTAAGGGCTACTAGATCTGTTGTATTCGGTGCACGTGACAAATAAACTTTGATTTGATTTGAATGCAAAGGCCTTTTGTGGTTTATTACTGCATATCTTGACCGTTCTGTATGGAAAATCTGGCTCAAAGAAACATATTTTTGAATATAGATGAGCATCCTGCTCGAAGGACCATATCATCATTATATATTAACAGTGGTGGAAGAAGTACACAATTGTCATACTTGAATAAAAGTATAAATACCAGTGGTGGAAAAAAGTACCAAATTTTCATACTTTAAAGTCTTTTTACTTAAGTACTTTACACCACTGTATATTAATCTGGCTCGACAGACTATATCATTTAGTTATACATTTAGTATATATATATATATATATATATATATATATATATATATATATAATGTATATAACTAAATGTATAACTAAATGTATAACTAAATGTATTGTATATGTACAGTACCAGTCAAAAGTTTGGACACACCTCCTCATTCAAGGGTTTTTCTTTATTTTGACTATTTTCATAATTTTAGGGAATAACAGTGAAGACATAAAAACTATGAAATAAAACATATGGAATCATGTAGTAACCAAAAAGTGTGAAACAAATCAAAATATATTTATGTTTGAGATTCTTCAAAGTAGCCACCCTTTGCCTTGATAACAGCTTTGCACACTCTTGGCATTCTCTCAACCAGCTTCATGAGGCAGTCACCTGGAATGCCTTTCAATTAACAGGTGTGCCTTGTTAAAAGTTCATTTGTGTAATTTCTTTCCTTCGTAATGCATTTCAGCCAATCAGTTGTGTTGTGATAGGGTAGGGTTGGAATACAGAAGATAGCCCTATTTGGTAAAAGACCATGTCAATATTATGGCAAGAACAGCTCGAATAAGCAAAGAGAAACGATGGTACATCATTACTTTAAGACACGAAGGTCAGTCAATCCAGAACATTTCAACAACTTAGAAAATTTCTTCAAGCGCAGTCGCAAAAACCATCAAGCGCTATGATGAAACTAGCTCTCGTGAGGACCGCCACAGGAAAGGAAGACCCAGAGTTACCTCTGCTGTGGAGGATAAGTTCATGAGAATTACCAGCCTCAGAAATTTCAGCCCAAATAAATGCTTCACAGAGTTCAAGTAACAGACACATCTCAACATCAACCCGTCAGAGGAGACTATGTGAATTTGGCCTTCAATGTCAAACTGCTGTAAAAACAAAAACACTACTAAAGGACACCAATAAGAGGAAGAGACTTGCTTGGGCCAAGAAACACAAGCAATGGCCATTAGACCGGTGGAAATCTGTCCTTTGGTCTGACTCCAAATTTGAGATTTTTGGTTCCAACCGCTCTGTCTTTGTGCGACGAGGAGTAGGTGATCGCATGATCTCTGCGTGTGTGTGGTTCCCACCGTGAAGCAAGGACAAGGTGTGATGGTGTGGGGATGCTTTGCTGGTGACACTGTTGGTGATTTATTTAGAATTCAAGGTACACTTAACCAGCATGGCTACGACAGTATTCTGCAGCGATAGCCATCCCATCTGGTTTGCGCTTAGTGGGACTATCATTTATTTTTCAACAGGACAATGACCCACACACCTCCAGGCTGTGTAAGGGCTATTTGACCAAGAAGCAAAGTGATGGAGTGCTGCATCAGATGACCTGGCCTCCACAATCACCCGACCTCAACTCAATTGAGAGGGTTTGGGATGAGTTGACCGCAGTGGGAAGGAAAAGCAGTCAACAAGTGCTCAGCATTTGTGGGAACTCCTTCAAGACCTTTGGAAAGCATTCCAGGTGCAGCTGGTGGAGAGAATGCCAAGAGTGTGCAAAGCTGTCATCAAGGCAAAGGGTGGCTACTTTGAAGAGTATAAAATATATTTTGTTTTGTTTAAAACGTTTTTGGTTACTACAAGATTCCATGTGTTATTTCATAGTTTTGATGTCTTCACTTTTATTCTACAATGTAGAAAATAGTAAAACATCTAGAAAAACCCTTGAATGAGGAGGTGTGTCCAAACTTTTAAACGGTACTGTATATGTGTATGTATGTATATATTAATCTGGTTTGAGGAACAATACATTCAGAATCTATTATCTACTCTTGTTACTGCTATAACTTATTTTCATTTTCAGAAACCCCATTGTGATAAATCACTGTATATCACCATGTATAACTTTGAGAAAATTAAAGTGAATATATTTTGTCTCGTTGTTTAAAGTGTGCACAGGACTTGTTTGTCGACACATGTTGGTATCGTGTTTGTTAGGGATGGGCATTCGAAATTATTTCACTCTTCGGATAATATGACATTATTTCTGCTATCAAGGATAGTCGACATTGAAAAACGCAGTTTAAAAAACACTTGACAAGTCAGAATGACACAAACGTCAAAGGCAGGCTACCACGACGGACAGGCTGCAATTCTCCAGCAGTTTTTGGCTAACAGCAACGGTGAAAGAGAAGTCTGATTTTCGCCATGATTGATGGATTCTGTTTGAAATTACTTTTCTGGTGAGTGTTTTGCATTGCGCTGGGTCATGTTTTGTGGAACCGTGGCTATGTACGCGACAGTCATTTCTATTTGAAGTGGAGAAAATAGGTTGTCATAGTTGACTGGAGGACTAAATGCGCTAGCTCAATGCACTGTCATCAAAACTAAAAATCAACAGTTCAACTGTTGTTTTATTAAATAAAGAATTTCAATTGTCACGGTGTATCCCTGTATGTAATAATGTCTCAATGATCATTTAATTTAGAAAAAAGTTTTCATTGTTAACCCCCCCCCAAAAAAAAGGTCAAATTAACACGCACACAAGTAAAGGAATACTGAGGTTTGTTCGGATTTTTGAATATTCAAATAACCGTGATCGTCTGTTGTGTGTGTATGCGTGTCTAAATGTGTACTTTTGTAGACAACGAAGGAGATGCTGTTGCTTTAACTGAACTGATCTGCATACGTAGAATTCCAGTAGACATTCAGTCCTCGTTAGTATAGTGGTCAGTATCCCCGCCTGTCACGCGGGAGACCGGGGTTCAATTCCCCGACGGGGAGGTAACGTTTTTATTTTCGTTTTACTTCTGCCTGTGAGAGAAGCCTCATTGTAGTAAAATGACCTTCAGTACTTGTCTTTACTCCACTATAGCTACTCTACAGTGTCGTTTGACCCACTTGTAAAATGGAGGGTGGTGGCAAAGTTCTGTTGGTTTATTACTGTAGATCTTGACCGTTCTGTTTTGAAAATATAAATCTCACTCAAAGGACCATGTCATTGTTATCGATCTGGCTAAAGGACCTTCAATTAAGAATCTATAATAGATTACCACGGTATGAGTCATAATACCCGTAAAACCTAGCAGTCAAACATGAAAATGGTTACAATTGTTTTTCGACCATACATTTTCCCAATGGGAATTTTGGTAACACTTCAAATAAGGTGAGTGTTTTGCGTAAGCTTACCCTGGCGTGACATTTTTCTAACTGTGTAAATTTCTCCCAGACAAGGTGACTTTCATGAATAAATTCACCCAGCCCAAAATGAAATAGAGGCGTCACTACAGACAACCTGGTTTGAATCCAGGCTTTATCACAACTGGCTGTGATTTGTGAGTCCCATAGGGTGGCGCACAATTGGCCCAGCGTCGTCCGCGTTTGGCCCGTATAGGCCTTCATTGTAAATAAGAATTTGTTCTTAAGTGACTTGCCTAGTGTAATTTTAATAATGAATATTGATGAGATACAACCAAGAGTGGTGCGGTCTGCACTAGCAATGGTCACAGCAAATTAACGCTCTTATTTCATCAACACATTACTATTAAGGTTATAATATTATAGAGAACAATCTAGATTCATTATATGTGATTTATAATGTAATAGGGCAAAGAAAACAACGTTTTGGCATTGCTTTCTTAGCACCCCTCTTGAATTGCCATGTTTTCCCCTAGATTCTAGAGCAGTGAGTAGATAGCCGTATACTGTATAACTTTGTGAACTTTTGAATTAGTGTATAGAGTCAATTTAGCGACTTTGACGCTATATTTAGCGAGTATTCAGACCCTTTCAGCGTCTTTTATTGGTAAGAGGCTAACGACAAACTCTTCTACTTGTCAGGCTGCCTTGGGGAGTATTGCCACGGGAGTTTTGGGGTTTTGATAGCATTTAAAGATAAAATATATCTTTAAGATAAACCATGTAGTATATACGTCTGTTCAGATCTGGATGTTACCCCTCTGTTTTGCCATACAATTATGACTGAAAGCTGAATATTTCTCTGTCCGGATAAGATGATATAATTCTTGCAACCATGTAACAGCGGAGTGATTGCCATGAAATGAACGTGATCCTTGTTCCACGTGTGTCCTGCTGTAATCAGCTTAGTCTCTGTGGCGCAATTGGTTAGCGCGTTAGACTGTTAATCTAAAGGTTGGTGGTTCAAGCCCACCCAGGGACGAGTGTTTTCCATTTGTTGAGCTCTCTGATGTCAGAAGATATTTTCCATCCTAGTAAAATGGGTGTCAGTGGCCTGTGATCATCAGTTGCTGAATAGCTTCACCATATATCTAAACTCCATATAGAATGAGATCACAGACAGCCAGAGGGTCAAAGGTCAGCTTTCTACCAACTCCATGTTTGTGGCGCAATTGCTTTGAGCCTTAGACTGTTAATCTAAAGATTTGATTGATGTGTTTGAACATACAACATGAGAACTGTTGCATTGAAACCACTGGTAAAAGTGGGAGGCGGTGGCCCGATTGGGTATATAAATAACTACAGAGGGTAGGTAGTGCGTACGGCCCAGTACGTCACTGGGGCTCAGCTGCCTGCCATCCAGGACCTCTACACCAGGTGGTGTCAGAGGAAGGCCCTAAAAATTGTCAAAGACCCCAGCCACCCCAGTCAAAGACTGCTCTCTCTACTACCGCATGGCAAGCGGTACTGGAGTGCCAAGTCTAGGACAAAAAGGCTTCTACCTTGTTTTTACCCACAAGCCATAAGACTCCTGAACAATTGTTTCTAGCCTGTCTTTTTACTGTTGTTTTACTTCTTTATTTACCTATTGTTAACCTAATACCTTTTTTGCACTATTGGTTAAGAGCCTGTAAGTAAGCAGTTCACTGTAAGGGCTACTAGATCTGTTGTATTCGGTGCACGTGACAAATAAACTTTGATTTGATTTGAATGCAAAGGCCTTTTGTGGTTTATTACTGCATATCTTGACCGTTCTGTATGGAAAATCTGGCTCAAAGAAACATATTTTTGAATATAGATGAGCATCCTGCTCGAAGGACCATATCATCATTATATATTAACAGTGGTGGAAGAAGTACACAATTGTCATACTTGAATAAAAGTATAAATACCAGTGGTGGAAAAAAGTACCAAATTTTCATACTTTAAAGTCTTTTTACTTAAGTACTTTACACCACTGTATATTAATCTGGCTCGACAGACTATATCATTTAGTTATACATTTAGTGATATATATATATATATATATATATATATATATATATATATATATATATATATATATATATATATAATGTATATAACTAAATGTATAACTAAATGTATTGTATATGTACAGTACCAGTCAAAAGTTTGGACACACCTCCTCATTCAAGGGTTTTTCTTTATTTTGACTATTTTCATAATTTTAGAATAACAGTGAAGACATAAAAACTATGAAATAAAACATATGGAATCATGTAGTAACCAAAAAAGTGTGAAACAAATCAAAATATATTTATGTTTGAGATTCTTCAAAGTAGCCACCCTTTGCCTTGATAACAGCTTTGCACACTCTTGGCATTCTCTCAACCAGCTTCATGAGGCAGTCACCTGGAATGCCTTTCAATTAACAGGTGTGCCTTGTTAAAAGTTCATTTGTGTAATTTCTTTCCTTCGTAATGCATTTCAGCCAATCAGTTGTGTTGTGATAGGGTAGGGTTGGAATACAGAAGATAGCCCTATTTGGTAAAAGACCATGTCAATATTATGGCAAGAACAGCTCGAATAAGCAAAGAGAAACGATGGTACATCATTACTTTAAGACACGAAGGTCAGTCAATCCAGAACATTTCAACAACTTAGAAAATTTCTTCAAGCGCAGTCGCAAAAACCATCAAGCGCTATGATGAAACTAGCTCTCGTGAGGACCGCCACAGGAAAGGAAGACCCAGAGTTACCTCTGCTGTGGAGGATAAGTTCATGAGAATTACCAGCCTCAGAAATTTCAGCCCAAATAAATGCTTCACAGAGTTCAAGTAACAGACACATCTCAACATCAACCCGTCAGAGGAGACTATGTGAATTTGGCCTTCAATGTCAAACTGCTGTAAAAACAAAAACACTACTAAAGGACACCAATAAGAGGAAGAGACTTGCTTGGGCCAAGAAACACAAGCAATGGCCATTAGACCGGTGGAAATCTGTCCTTTGGTCTGACTCCAAATTTGAGATTTTTGGTTCCAACCGCTCTGTCTTTGTGCGACGAGGAGTAGGTGATCGCATGATCTCTGCGTGTGTGTGGTTCCCACCGTGAAGCAAGGACAAGGTGTGATGGTGTGGGGATGCTTTGCTGGTGACACTGTTGGTGATTTATTTAGAATTCAAGGTACACTTAACCAGCATGGCTACGACAGTATTCTGCAGCGATACGCCATCCCATCTGGTTTGCGCTTAGTGGGACTATCATTTATTTTTCAACAGGACAATGACCCACACACCTCCAGGCTGTGTAAGGGCTATTTGACCAAGAAGCAAAGTGATGGAGTGCTGCATCAGATGACCTGGCCTCCACAATCACCCGACCTCAACTCAATTGAGAGGGTTTGGGATGAGTTGACCGCAGTGGGAAGGAAAAGCAGTCAACAAGTGCTCAGCATTTGTGGGAACTCCTTCAAGACCTTTGGAAAGCATTCCAGGTGCAGCTGGTGGAGAGAATGCCAAGAGTGTGCAAAGCTGTCATCAAGGCAAAGGGTGGCTACTTTGAAGAGTATAAAATATATTTTGTTTTGTTTAAAACTTTTTTGGTTACTACAAGATTCCATGTGTTATTTCATAGTTTTGATGTCTTCACTTTTATTCTACAATGTAGAAAATAGTAAAACATCTAGAAAAACCCTTGAATGAGGAGGTGTGTCCAAACTTTTAAACGGTACTGTATATGTGTATGTATGTATATATTAATCTGGTTTGAGGAACAATACATTCAGAATCTATTATCTACTCTTGTTACTGCTATAACTTATTTTCATTTTCAGAAACCCCATTGTGATAAATCACTGTATATCACCATGTATAACTTTGAGAAAATTAAAATGAATATATTTTGTCTCGTTGTTTAAAGTGTGCACAGGACTTGTTTGTCGACACATGTTGGTATCGTGTTTGTTAGGGATGGGCATTCGAAATTATTTCACTCTTCGGATAATATGACATTATTTCTGCTATCAAGGATAGTCGACATTGAAAAACGCAGTTTAAAAAAACACTTGACAAGTCAGAAATGACACAAACGTCAAAGGCAGGCTACCACGACGGACAGGCTGCAATTCTCCAGCAGTTTTTGGCTAACAGCAACGGTGAAAGAGAAGTCTGATTTTCTCCATGATTGATGGATTCTGTTTGAAATTACTTTTCTGGTGAGTGTTTTGCATTGCGCTGGGTCATGTTTTGTGGAACCGTGGCTATGTACGCGACAGTCATTTCTATTTGAAGTGGAGAAAATAGGTTGTCATAGTTGACTGGAGGACTAAATGCGCTAGCTCAATGCACTGTCATCAAAACTAAAAATCAACAGTTCAACTGTTGTTTTATTAAATAAAGAATTTCAATTGTCACGGTGTATCCCTGTATGTAATAATGTCTCAATGATCATTTAATTTAGAAAAAGTTTTCATTGTTAACCCCCCAAAAAAAAGGTCAAATTAACACGCACACAAGTAAAGGAATACTGAGGTTTGTTCGGATTTTTGAATATTCAAATAACCGTGATCGTCTGTTGTGTGTGTATGCGTGTCTAAATGTGTACTTTTGTAGACAACGAAGGAGATGCTGTTGCTTTAACTGAACTGATCTGCATACGTAGAATTCCAGTAGACATTCAGTCCTCGTTAGTATAGTGGTCAGTATCCCCGCCTGTCACGCGGGAGACCGGGGTTCAATTCCCCGACGGGGAGGTAACGTTTTTATTTTCGTTTTACTTCTGCCTGTGAGAGAAGCCTCATTGTAGTAAAATGACCTTCAGTACTTGTCTTTACTCCACTATAGCTACTCTACAGTGTCGTTTAACCCACTTGTAAAATGGAGGGTGGTGGCAAAGTTCTGTTGGTTTATTACTGTAGATCTTGACCGTTCTGTTTTGAAAATATAAATCTCACTCAAAGGACCATGTCATTGTTATCGATCTGGCTAAAGGACCTTCAATTAAGAATCTATAATAGATTACCACGGTATGAGTCATAATACCCGTAAAACCTAGCAGTCAAACATGAAAATGGTTACAATTGTTTTTCGACCATACATTTTCCCAATGGGAATTTTGGTAACACTTCAAATAAGGTGAGTGTTTTGCGTAAGCTTACCCTGGCGTGACATTTTTCTAACTGTGTAAATTTCTCCCAGACAAGGTGACTTTCATGAATAAATTCACTTGTATTTACCCAGCCCAAAATGAAATAGAGGCGTCACTACAGACAACCTGGTTTGAATCCAGGCTTTATCACAACTGGCTGTGATTTGTGAGTCCCATAGGGTGGCGCACAATTGGCCCAGCGTCGTCCGCGTTTGGCCCGTATAGGCCTTCATTGTAAATAAGAATTTGTTCTTAAGTGACTTGCCTAGTGTAATTTTAATAATGAATATTGATGAGATACAACCAAGAGTGGTGCGGTCTGCACTAGCAATGGTCACAGCAAATTAACGCTCTTATTTCATCAACACATTACTATTAAGGTTATAATATTATAGAGAACAATCTAGATTCATTATATGTGATTTATAATGTAATAGGGCAAAGAAAACAACGTTTTGGCATTGCTTTCTTAGCACCCCTCTTGAATTGCCATGTTTTCCCCTAGATTCTAGAGCAGTGAGTAGATAGCCGTATACTGTATAACTTTGTGAAATTTTGAATTAGTGTATAGAGTCAATTTAGCGACTTTGACGCTATATTTAGCGAGTATTCAGACCCTTTCAGCGTCTTTTATTGGTAAGAGGCTAACGACAAACTCTTCTACTTGTCAGGCTGCCTTGGGGAGTATTGCCACGGGAGTTTTGGGGTTTTGATAGCATTTAAAGATAAAATATATCTTTAAGATAAACCATGTAGTATATACGTCTGTTCAGATCTGGATGTTACCCCTCTGTTTTGCCATACAATTATGACTGAAAGCTGAATATTTCTCTGTCCGGATAAGATGATATAATTCTTGCAACCATGTAACAGCGGAGTGATTGCCATGAAATGAACGTGATCCTTGTTCCACGTGTGTCCTGCTGTAATCAGCTTAGTCTCTGTGGCGCAATTGGTTAGCGCGTTAGACTGTTAATCTAAAGGTTGGTGGTTCAAGCCCACCCAGGGACGAGTGTTTTCCATTTGTTGAGCTCTCTGATGTCAGAAGATATTTTCCATCCTAGTAAAATGGGTGTCAGTGGCCTGTGATCATCAGTTGCTGAATAGCTTCACCATATATCTAAACTCCATATAGAATGAGATCACAGACAGCCAGAGGGTCAAAGGTCAGCTTTCTACCAACTCCATGTTTGTGGCGCAATTGCTTTGAGCCTTAGACTGTTAATCTAAAGATTTGATTGATGTGTTTGAACATACAACATGAGAACTGTTGCATTGAAACCACTGGTAAAAGTGGGAGGCGGTGGCCCGATTGGGTATATAAATAACTACAGAGGGTAGGTAGTGCGTACGGCCCAGTACGTCACTGGGGCTCAGCTGCCTGCCATCCAGGACCTCTACACCAGGTGGTGTCAGAGGAAGGCCCTAAAAATTGTCAAAGACCCCAGCCACCCCAGTCAAAGACTGCTCTCTCTACTACCGCATGGCAAGCGGTACTGGAGTGCCAAGTCTAGGACAAAAAGGCTTCTACCTTGTTTTTACCCACAAGCCATAAGACTCCTGAACAATTGTTTCTAGCCTGTCTTTTTACTGTTGTTTTACTTCTTTATTTACCTATTGTTAACCTAATACCTTTTTTGCACTATTGGTTAAGAGCCTGTAAGTAAGCAGTTCACTGTAAGGGCTACTAGATCTGTTGTATTCGGTGCACGTGACAAATAAACTTTGATTTGATTTGAATGCAAAGGCCTTTTGTGGTTTATTACTGCATATCTTGACCGTTCTGTATGGAAAATCTGGCTCAAAGAAACATATTTTTGAATATAGATGAGCATCCTGCTCGAAGGACCATATCATCATTATATATTAACAGTGGTGGAAGAAGTACACAATTGTCATACTTGAATAAAAGTATAAATACCAGTGGTGGAAAAAAGTACCAAATTTTCATACTTTAAAGTCTTTTTACTTAAGTACTTTACACCACTGTATATTAATCTGGCTCGACAGACTATATCATTTAGTTATACATTTAGTGATATATATATATATATATATATATATATATATATATATATATATATATATATATAATGTATATAACTAAATGTATAACTAAATGTATTGTATATGTACAGTACCAGTCAAAAGTTTGGACACACCTCCTCATTCAAGGGTTTTTCTTTATTTTGACTATTTTCATAATTTTAGAATAACAGTGAAGACATAAAAACTATGAAATAAAACATATGGAATCATGTAGTAACCAAAAAAGTGTGAAACAAATCAAAATATATTTATGTTTGAGATTCTTCAAAGTAGCCACCCTTTGCCTTGATAACAGCTTTGCACACTCTTGGCATTCTCTCAACCAGCTTCATGAGGCAGTCACCTGGAATGCCTTTCAATTAACAGGTGTGCCTTGTTAAAAGTTCATTTGTGTAATTTCTTTCCTTCGTAATGCATTTCAGCCAATCAGTTGTGTTGTGATAGGGTAGGGTTGGAATACAGAAGATAGCCCTATTTGGTAAAAGACCATGTCAATATTATGGCAAGAACAGCTCGAATAAGCAAAGAGAAACGATGGTACATCATTACTTTAAGACACGAAGGTCAGTCAATCCAGAACATTTCAACAACTTAGAAAATTTCTTCAAGCGCAGTCGCAAAAACCATCAAGCGCTATGATGAAACTAGCTCTCGTGAGGACCGCCACAGGAAAGGAAGACCCAGAGTTACCTCTGCTGTGGAGGATAAGTTCATGAGAATTACCAGCCTCAGAAATTTCAGCCCAAATAAATGCTTCACAGAGTTCAAGTAACAGACACATCTCAACATCAACCCGTCAGAGGAGACTATGTGAATTTGGCCTTCAATGTCAAACTGCTGTAAAAACAAAAACACTACTAAAGGACACCAATAAGAGGAAGAGACTTGCTTGGGCCAAGAAACACAAGCAATGGCCATTAGACCGGTGGAAATCTGTCCTTTGGTCTGACTCCAAATTTGAGATTTTTGGTTCCAACCGCTCTGTCTTTGTGCGACGAGGAGTAGGTGATCGCATGATCTCTGCGTGTGTGTGGTTCCCACCGTGAAGCAAGGACAAGGTGTGATGGTGTGGGGATGCTTTGCTGGTGACACTGTTGGTGATTTATTTAGAATTCAAGGTACACTTAACCAGCATGGCTACGACAGTATTCTGCAGCGATACGCCATCCCATCTGGTTTGCGCTTAGTGGGACTATCATTTATTTTTCAACAGGACAATGACCCACACACCTCCAGGCTGTGTAAGGGCTATTTGACCAAGAAGCAAAGTGATGGAGTGCTGCATCAGATGACCTGGCCTCCACAATCACCCGACCTCAACTCAATTGAGAGGGTTTGGGATGAGTTGACCGCAGTGGGAAGGAAAAGCAGTCAACAAGTGCTCAGCATTTGTGGGAACTCCTTCAAGACCTTTGGAAAGCATTCCAGGTGCAGCTGGTGGAGAGAATGCCAAGAGTGTGCAAAGCTGTCATCAAGGCAAAGGGTGGCTACTTTGAAGAGTATAAAATATATTTTGTTTTGTTTAAAACTTTTTTGGTTACTACAAGATTCCATGTGTTATTTCATAGTTTTGATGTCTTCACTTTTATTCTACAATGTAGAAAATAGTAAAAAATCTAGAAAAACCCTTGAATGAGGAGGTGTGTCCCAACTTTTAAACGGTACTGTATATGTGTATGTATGTATATATTAATCTGGTTTGAGGAACAATACATTCAGAATCTATTATCTACTCTTGTTACTGCTATAACTTATTTTCATTTTCAGAAACCCCATTGTGATAAATCACTGTATATCACCATGTATAACTTTGAGAAAATTAAAATGAATATATTTTGTCTCGTTGTTTAAAGTGTGCACAGGACTTGTTTGTCGACACATGTTGGTATCGTGTTTGTTAGGGATGGGCATTCGAAATTATTTCACACTTCGGATAATATGACATTATTTCTGCTATCAAGGATAGTCGACATTGAAAAACGCAGTTTAAAAAAACACTTGACAAGTCAGAATGACACAAACGTCAAAGGCAGGCTACCACGACGGACAGGCTGCAATTCTCCAGCAGTTTTTGGCTAACAGCAACGGTGAAAGAGAAGTCTGATTTTCTCCATGATTGATGGATTCTGTTTGAAATTACTTTTCTGGTGAGTGTTTTGCATTGCGCTGGGTCATGTTTTGTGGAACCGTGGCTATGTACGCGACAGTCATTTCTATTTGAAGTGGAGAAAATAGGTTGTCATAGTTGACTGGAGGACTAAATGCGCTAGCTCAATGCACTGTCATCAAAACTAAAAATCAACAGTTCAACTGTTGTTTTATTAAATAAAGAATTTCAATTGTCACGGTGTATCCCTGTATGTAATAATGTCTCAATGATCATTTAATTTAGAAAAAAGTTTTCATTGTTAACCCCCCCCAAAAAAAAGGTCAACTGAACACGCACACAAGTAAAGGAATACTGAGGTTTTTTCGGATTTTTGAATATTCAAATAACCGTGATCGTCTGTTATGTGTGTATACGTGTCTAAATGTGTACTTTTGTAGACAACGAAGGAGATGCTGTTGCTCTAACTGAACTGATCTGCATACGTAGAATTCCAGTAGACATTCAGTCCTCGTTAGTATAGTGGTCAGTATCCCCGCCTGTCACGCGGGAGACCGGGGTTCAATTCCCCGACGGGGAGGAAAAACTTTATTTTCGTTTTACTTCTGCCTATGAGAGAAGCTTCATTGTAGTAGAATGACCTTCAGTACTTGTCTTTACTCCACTATAGCTACTCTACAGTGTCGTTTAACCCACTTGTAAAATGGAGGGTGGTGGCAAAGTTCTGTTGGTTTATTACTGTAGATCTTGACCGTTCTGTTTTGAAAATATAAATCTCACTCAAAGGACCATGTCATTGTCATCGATCTGGCTAAAGGACCTTCAATTAAGAATCTATAATAGATTACCACGGTATGAGTCATAATACCCGTAAAACCTAGCAGTCAAACATGAAAATGGTTACAATTGTTTTTCGACCATACATTTTTCCCAATGGGAATTTTGGTAACACTTCAAATAAGGTGAGTGTTTTGCGTAAGCTTACCCTGGCGTGACATTTTTCTAACTGTGTAAATTTCTCCCAGACAAGGTGACTTTCATGAATAAATTCACACTTGTATTTACCCAGCCCAAAATGAAATAGAGGCGTCACTACAGACAACCTGGTTTGAATCCAGGCTGTATCACAACTGGCTGTGATTTGTGAGTCCCATAGGGTGGCGCACAATTGGCCCAGCGTCATCCGCGTTTGGCCCGTATAGGCCTTCATTGTAAATAAGAATTTGTTCTTAAGTGACTTGCCTAGTGTAATTTTAATAATGAATATTGATGAGATACAACCAAGAGTGGTGCGGTCTGCACTAGCAATGGTCACAGCAAATTAAGGCTCTTATTTCATCAACACATTACTATTAAGGTTATAATATTATAGAGAACAATCTAGATTCATTATATGTGATTTATAATGTAATAGGGCAAAGAAAACAACGTTTTGGCAATGCTTTCTTAGCACCCCTCTTGAATTGCCATGTTTTCCCCTAGATTCTAGAGCAGTGAGTAGATAGCCGTATACTGTATAACTTTGTGAACTTTTGAATTAGTGTATAGAGTCAATTTAGCGACCTTGACGCTATATTTAGCGAGTATTCAGACCCTTTCAGCGTCTTTTATTGGTAAGAGGCTAACGACAAACTCTGCTACTTTTCAGGCTGCCTTGGGGAGTATTGCCACGGGAGTTTTGGGGTTTTGATAGCATTTAAAGATAAAATATATCTTTAAGATAAACCATGTAGTATATACGTCTGTTCAGATCTGGATGTTACCCCTCTGTTTTGCCATACAATTATGACTGAAAGCTGAATATTTCTCTGTCCGGATAAGATGATAGAATTCTTGCAACCATGTAACAGCGGAGTGATTGCCATGAAATGAACGTGATCCTTGTTCCACGTGTGTCCTGCTGTAATCAGCTTAGTCTCTGTGGCGCAATTGGTTAGCGCGTTAGACTGTTAATCTAAAGGTTGGTGGTTCAAGCCCACCCAGGGACGAGTGTTTTCCATTTGTTGAGCTCTCTGATGTCAGAAGATATTTTCCATCCTAGTAAAATGGGTGTCAGTGGCCTGTGATCATCAGTTGCTGAATAGCTTCACCATATATCTAAACTCCATATAGAATGAGATCACAGACAGCCAGGGGTCAAAGGTCAGCTTTCTACCAACTCCATGTTTGTGGCGCAATTGCTTTGATCCTTAGACTGTTAATCTAAAGATTTGATTGATGTGTTTGAACATACAACATGAGAACAGTTTCATTGCAACCACTGGTAAAAGTGGGAGGCGGTGGCCCGATTGGGTATATAAATAACTACAGAGGGTAGGTAGTGCGTACGGCCCAGTACGTCACTGGGGCTCAGCTGCCTGCCATCCAGGACCTCTACACCAGGTGGTGTCAGAGGAAGGCCCTAAAAATTGTCAAAGACCCCAGCCACCCCAGTCAAAGACTGCTCTCTCTACTACCGCATGGCAAGCGGTACTGGAGTGCCAAGTCTAGGACAAAAAGGCTTCTACCTTGTTTTTACCCACAAGCCATAAGACTCCTGAACAATTGTTTCTAGCCTGTCTTTTTACTGTTGTTTTACTTCTTTATTTACCTATTGTTAACCTAATACCTTTTTTGCACTATTGGTTAAGAGCCTGTAAGTAAGCAGTTCACTGTAAGGGCTACTAGATCTGTTGTATTCGGTGCACGTGACAAATAAACTTTGATTTGATTTGAATGCAAAGGCCTTTTGTGGTTTATTACTGCATATCTTGACCGTTCTGTATGGAAAATCTGGCTCAAAGAAACATATTTTTGAATATAGATGAGCATCCTGCTCGAAGGACCATATCATCATTATATATTAACAGTGGTGGAAGAAGTACACAATTGTCATACTTGAATAAAAGTATAAATACCAGTGGTGGAAAAAAGTACCAAATTTTCATACTTTAAAGTCTTTTTACTTAAGTACTTTACACCACTGTATATTAATCTGGCTCGACAGACTATATCATTTAGTTATACATTTAGTGATATATATATATATATATATATATATATATATATATATATATATATATATATATATATATATATATATATATATATATAATGTATATAACTAAATGTATAACTAAATGTATTGTATATGTACAGTACCAGTCAAAAGTTTGGACACACCTCCTCATTCAAGGGTTTTTCTTTATTTTGACTATTTTCATAATTTTAGAATAACAGTGAAGACATAAAAACTATGAAATAAAACATATGGAATCATGTAGTAACCAAAAAAGTGTGAAACAAATCAAAATATATTTATGTTTGAGATTCTTCAAAGTAGCCACCCTTTGCCTTGATAACAGCTTTGCACACTCTTGGCATTCTCTCAACCAGCTTCATGAGGCAGTCACCTGGAATGCCTTTCAATTAACAGGTGTGCCTTGTTAAAAGTTCATTTGTATAATTTCTTTCCTTCGTAATGCATTTCAGCCAATCAGTTGTGTTGTGATAGGGTAGGGTTGGAATACAGAAGATAGCCCTATTTGGTAAAAGACCATGTCAATATTATGGCAAGAACAGCTCGAATAAGCAAAGAGAAACGATGGTACATCATTACTTTAAGACACGAAAGTCAGTCAATCCAGAACATTTCAACAACTTAGAAAATTTCTTCAAGCGCAGTCGCAAAAACCATCAAGCGCTATGATGAAACTAGCTCTCGTGAGGACCGCCACAGGAAAGGAAGACCCAGAGTTACCTCTGCTGTGGAGGATAAGTTCATGAGAATTACCAGCCTCAGAAATTTCAGCCCAAATAAATGCTTCACAGAGTTCAAGTAACAGACACATCTCAACATCAACCCGTCAGAGGAGACTATGTGAATTTGGCCTTCAATGTCAAACTGCTGTAAAAACAAAAACACTACTAAAGGACACCAATAAGAGGAAGAGACTTGCTTGGGCCAAGAAACACAAGCAATGGCCATTAGACCGGTGGAAATCTGTCCTTTGGTCTGACTCCAAATTTGAGATTTTTGGTTCCAACCGCTCTGTCTTTGTGCGACGAGGAGTAGGTGATCGCATGATCTCTGCGTGTGTGTGGTTCCCACCGTGAAGCAAGGACAAGGTGTGATGGTGTGGGGATGCTTTGCTGGTGACACTGTTGGTGATTTATTTAGAATTCAAGGTACACTTAACCAGCATGGCTACGACAGTATTCTGCAGCGATACGCCATCCCATCTGGTTTGCGCTTAGTGGGACTATCATTTATTTTTCAACAGGACAATGACCCACACACCTCCAGGCTGTGTAAGGGCTATTTGACCAAGAAGCAAAGTGATGGAGTGCTGCATCAGATGACCTGGCCTCCACAATCACCCGACCTCAACTCAATTGAGAGGGTTTGGGATGAGTTGACCGCAGTGGGAAGGAAAAGCAGTCAACAAGTGCTCAGCATTTGTGGGAACTCCTTCAAGACCTTTGGAAAGCATTCCAGGTGCAGCTGGTGGAGAGAATGCCAAGAGTGTGCAAAGCTGTCATCAAGGCAAAGGGTGGCTACTTTGAAGAGTATAAAATATATTTTGTTTTGTTTAAAACTTTTTTGGTTACTACAAGATTCCATGTGTTATTTCATAGTTTTGATGTCTTCACTTTTATTCTACAATGTAGAAAATAGTAAAACATCTAGAAAAACCCTTGAATGAGGAGGTGTGTCCAAACTTTTAAACGGTACTGTATATGTGTATGTATGTATATATTAATCTGGTTTGAGGAACAATACATTCAGAATCTATTATCTACTCTTGTTACTGCTATAACTTATTTTCATTTTCAGAAACCCCATTGTGATAAATCACTGTATATCACCATGTATAACTTTGAGAAAATTAAAGTGAATATATTTTGTCTCGTTGTTTAAAGTGTGCACAGGACTTGTTTGTCGACACATGTTGGTATCGTGCTTGTTAGGGATGGGCATTCGAAATTATTTCACTCTTCGGATAATATGACATTATTTCTGCTATCAAGGATAGTCGACATTGAAAACGCAGTTTTAAAAAACACTTGACAAGTCAGAATGACACAAACGTCAAAGGCAGGCTACCACGACGGACAGGCTGCAATTCTCCAGTAGTTTTTGGCTAACAGCAACGGTGAAAGAGAAGTCTGATTTTCTCCATGATTGATGGATTCTGTTTGAAATTACTTTTCTGGTGAGTGTTTTGCATTGCGCTGGGTCATGTTTTGTGGAACCGTGGCTATGTACGCGACAGTCATTTCTATTTGAAGTGGAGAAAATAGGTTGTCATAGTTGACTGGAGGACTAAATGCGCTAGCTCAATGCACTGTCATCAAAACTAAAAATCAACAGTTCAACTGTTGTTTTATTAAATAAAGAATTTCAATTGTCACGGTGTATCCCTGTATGTAATAATGTCTCAATGATCATTTAATTTAGAAAAAAGTTTTCATTGTTAACCCCCCCCCCCAAAAAAAGGTCAAATGAACACGCACACAAGTAAAGGAATACTGAGGTTTGTTCGGATTTTTGAATATTCAAATAACCGTGATCGTCTGTTGTGTGTGTATGCGTGTCTAAATGTGTACTTTTGTAGACAACGAAGGAAATGCTGTTGCTCTAACTGAACTGATCTGCATACGTAGAATTCCGGTAGACATTCAGTCCTCGTTAGTATAGTGGTCAGTATCCCCGCCTGTCACGCGGGAGACCGGGGTTCAATTCCCCGACGGGGAGGAAAAACTTTATTTTCGTTTTACTTCTGCCTATGAGAGAAGCTTCATTGTAGTAGAATGACCTTCAGTACTTGTCTTTACTCCACTATAGCTACTCTACAGTGTCGTTTAACCCACTTGTAAAATGGAGGGTGGTGGCAAAGTTCTGTTGGTTTATTACTGTAGATCTTGACCGTTCTGTTTTGAAACTATAAATCTCACTCAAAGGACCATGTCATTGTTATCGATCTGGCTAAAGGACCTTCAATTAAGAATCTATAATAGATTACCACGGTATGAGTCATAATACCCGTAAAACCTAGCAGTCAAACATGAAAATGGTTACAATTGTTTTTCGACCATACATTTTTCCCAATGGGAATTTTGGTAACACTTCAAATAAGGTGAGTGTTTTGCGTAAGCTTACCCTGGCGTGACATTTTTCTAACTGTGTAAATTTCTCCCAGACAAGGTGACTTTCATGAATAAATTCACTTGTATTTACCCAGCCCAAAATGAAATAGAGGCGTCACTACAGACAACCTGGTTTGAATCCAGGCTGTATCACAACTGGCTGTGATTTGTCAGTCCCATAGGGCGGCGCACACTACTGTGTACTTATATGGACAACCAGTGGAACAGGATGATGTTGTGTGATTAACTGAAGCGCATTGGTTGAATTCCAGGACACGCTCAGTCATTAGTGGGCAGTATCCCCTCCTTGAACTGTATGTATTTCCCCCCCCATATTACTACAAAACTCAGTAAAAAAAAAAAAAAAAAAAAATCAGACAACTTTTTTTAAACACTTTATACAGCATTCAAACATAGAAATAAAGAATAACAATCTTCAAATACCGATTTTTATCAAGTCTTCATTCTAAGTCTTCTAGACTGTCTACCATTGGTTAAACCTGCCAGTCGAAGTCTGAAATAATAAACATATTCATTCTCATTCAAATTAAGACTAATTTGATTATAGCTGCTACAGTGATATACAGTGTCATTGTCACACTTTGCATATGAGCTTGTTTTGTTCTGTAGATGTAAGCTTGAGTATTTATGGTTGTGTGTGTGTGTGTTTGTGTCTACAGAGACAACCAGTGGAACAGGATGTTGCGTTGTAAACTCCATGTAGAATGAGATGACAGACAGCCAGAGGGCAAGGTTCAGTCATTAGATTCTGGAACTTGAAATCTTTAGAGAATCAAATGTTGTTGTTCAGTTAGACTGCCTCAGTTCTGGGACAACCCTTTTTTTTTGAGTCTCTCCTCATCCACACCAGTCTGGTCCAGGGACGTGTTCAGCAGGGCACAACATTGTGGCATTTTCTGATATAAATATGTTACGTAGAACTAACACCCCTCTCTGACATAGAATAATTCATCTCAGGTCCATTCATAACAGTTTTATATGCATCTTTCAACAACATTTAGGCTTCTGAACATAGTCCTGGTCCAGACTCTCCTCTCATTGGGAAGATTTCAATTGTAATCTCATGTCCGCTCTCATCCCCTCCTTCTCAAAAACCCATTGGGAGAAGGTCAGAGGGAAGGGACCTTTGGCTTTCCCATCCAATGGGTTTTGAGAAAGAGACAATTGTATAGTCCTTATGTCCCCTCTCGCCTTGAGATCTTCCTCTGGTATCCCCTCTGTCCCTGTCCCAGCAACTCAGTCTCTGTGGTGCAATCAGCTACTTTCGATAACGTTTAGACTATGGAATGTGACCCTGGTCCTGACTCTCCTTCTGTCCGGGTTCTCCCTCCGTCGCAGTTTGAATAGTGGTTGTGGTCTCGGGGGCCTGGTCAGTAGGTGTGGTGGTGGTCTTGGGGGCCTGGTCTCGTGGTTGTGAGGTATCCAGGGCTAGCTGCATGGCCCAGATGCTGAGAGGCCTCATGTAGGCCAGGGAGCGGTAGATGCCTTTCTCACAGTAGGCCTCCGGGGTCTGAAAGGCCATGCCCAGACGCTCCCACACCGTCCTGTAGCAGCCCTCTGCTGTACGTAGACCCTCCTCCAACATACCCTGACACAGAGAGAGGGGTTCAGAGGTGAGATATTAGTTTTCCATGATTGGTAAATTGATAAATCGATTTGATTGACATAGTACATAGAGGTGGGTTTAGAGGTAAGATATTTTGGTTTGAAATGTGGAAGATGGGAGAGGATTGGATGTCATATCTGAAAATGTTACATTTTGTATTATTTGTTGAATTTACTGATGACAGACTGAGTGAAAAAAAAGTTTGTAGTAACGTGAACTAACTCACTTGTATATCGCGCTGGTCCGTAAAATTGACCTTATTTTAGCACCCAAAAAACATAATACTTCCAGATCAACTGTAATTATCAATACCATTGTAAAGCACAATTTCTCCCCTTTCCAACAAAATCAATGACGATTAATCAGAATGGACTGTTAAATAGGGCCGATATCAAGTTTATTTCAATCGGTAATTGGCATTTTTGGACACCGATTATAGCCGATTACATTGCACTCCACAAAAAGACTACGTGACAGGCTGACTACCTGTTATGCGAGTGCAGCAAGGAGCCAAGGTAAGGTGCTAGCTAGCATTAAACGTATCTTATAAAAAATCAAAACAATCACTAGTTAAACTAGTAATATGAACCATGTGTAGTTATCTAGCTTGTCCTGCGTTGTATATAATCGATGCCTGTTAATTTATCGTTGAATCACTGCTAACATGAATTTCTTTTAACTAAGGAAATTGTCTCACTTCTCTTGCGTTCTGCGCAACAGAGTCAGGGTTTATGCAGCAGCACCTGGCTCATTGCGAACTGTGTGAAGACCATTTCTTCCTAACAAAGACCGTAATTAATTAGCCATAATTGTACATAATGATGACATAACATTGAAGGTTGTGCAATGTAACAGCAATATTTAGACTTAGGGATGCCACCCGTTAGATAAAATACGGAACGGTTCCGTATTTTACTGAAAGAATAAACGTTTTGTTTTTTAAATGATACTTTCTGGATTTGACCATATTAATGATCTATGGCTCGTTTTACTTTCCAACACTTTGTTTTTGCATTATTTAAACCAAATTGAACATGTTTCATTATTTATTTGAGACTAAATTGATTTTATGTATTATATTAAGTTAAAATAAAAGTGTTCATTCAGTATTGTTGTAATTGTCACACACACACATATATATATATACACACACACACTTTTGTATATGTGTATATATATATATACATATACATACATATACATATTTACATTTACATTTAAGTCATTTAGCAGACGCGCTTATCCAGAGCGACTTACAAATTGGTGCATTCACCTTATGACATCCAGTGGAACAGCCACTTTACAATAGTGCATCTACATATTTTAAGGGGGGGGGTGAGAAGGATTACTTTATCCTATCCTAGGTATTCCTTAAAGAGGTGGGGTTTCAGGTGTCTCCGGAAGATGGTGATTGACTCCGCTGTCCTGGCGTCGTGAGGGAGTTTGTTCCACCATTGGGGAGCCAGAGCAGCGAACAGTTTTGACTGGGCTGAGCGGGAACTGTACTTCCTCAGTGGTAGGGAGGCGAGCAGGCCAGAGGTGGATGAACGCAGTGCCCTTATTTGGGTGTAGGGCCTGATCAAAGCCTGGAGGTACTGAGGTGCCGTTCCCCTCACAGCTCCGTAGGCAAGCACCATGGTCTTGTAGCGGATGCGAGCTTCAACTGGAAGCCAGTGGAGAGGGCGGAGGAGCGGGGTGACGTGAGAGAACTTGGGAAGGTTGAACACTAGACGGGCTGCGGCGTTCTGGATGAGTTGTAGGGGTTTAATGGCACAGGCAGGGAGCCCAGCCAACAGCGAATTGCAGTAATCCAGACGGGAGATGACAAGTGCCTGGATTAGGACCTGCTCCGCTTCCTGTGTGAGGCAGGGTCGTACTCTGCGGATGTTGTAGAGCATGAACCTACAGGAACGGGCCACCGCCTTGATGTTAGTTGAGAACGACAGGGTGTTGTCCAGGATCACGCCAAGGTTCTTAGCGCTCTGGGAGGAGGACACAATGGAGTTGTCAACCGTGATGGCGAGATCATGGAACGGGCAGTCCTTCCCCGGGAGGAAGAGCAGCTCCGTCTTGCCGAAGTTCAGCTTGAGGTGGTGATCCGTCATCCACACTGATATGTCTGCCAGACATGCAGAGATGCGATTCGCCACCTGGTCATCAGAAGGGGGAAAGGAGAAGATTAATTGTGTGTCGTCTGCATAGCAATGATAGGAGAGACCATGTGAGGTTATGACAGAGCCAAGTGACTTGGTGTATAGCGAGAATAGGAGAGGGCCTAGAACAGAGCCCTGGGGGACACCAGTGGTGAGAGCGCATGGTGAGGAGACAGATTCTCGCCACGCCACCTGGTAGGAGCGACCTGTCAGGTAGGACGCAATCCAAGCGTGGGCCACGCCGGAGATGCCCAACTCGGAGAGGGTGGAGAGGAGGATCTGATGGTTCACAGTATCGAAGGCAGCCGATAGGTCTAGAAGGATGAGAGCAGAGGAGAGATAGTTAGCTTTAGCGGTGCGGAGCGCCTCCGTGATACAGAGAAGAGCAGTCTCAGTTGAATGACTAGTCTTGAAACCTGACTGATTTGGATCAAGAAGGTCATTCTGAGAGAGATAGCGGGAGAGCTGGCCAAGGACGGCACGTTCAAGAGTTTTGGAGAGAAAAGAAAGAAGGGATACTGGTCTGTAGTTGTTGACATCGGAGGGATCGAGTGTAGGTTTTTTCAGAAGGGGTGCAACTCTCGCTCTCTTGAAGACGGAAGGGACGTAGCCAGCGGTCAGGGATAAGTTGATGAGCGAGGTGAGGTAAGGGAGAAGGTCTCCGGAAATGGTCTGGAGAAGAGAGGAGGGGATAGGGTCAAGCGGGCAGGTTGTTGGGCGGCCGGCCGTCACAAGACGCGAGATTTCATCTGGAGAGAGAGGGGAGAAAGAGGTCAGAGCACAGGGTAGGGCACTGTGAGCAGAACCAGCGGTGTCGTTTGACTTAGCAAACGAGGATCGGATGTCGTCGACCTTCTTTTCAAAATGGTTGACGAAGTCATCTGCAGAGAGGGGAGGGGGGGGGAGGATTCAGGAGGGAGGAGAAGGTGGCAAAGAGCTTCCTAGGGTTAGAGGCAGATGCTTGGAATTTAGAGTGGTAGAAAGTGGCTTTAGCAGCAGAGACAGAGGAGGAAAATGTAGAGAGGAGGGAGTGAAAGGATGCCAGGTCCGCAGGGAGGCGAGTTTTCCTCCATTTCCGCTCGGCTGCCCGGAGCCCTGTTCTGTGAGCTCGCAATGAGTCGTCAAGCCACGGAGCGGGAGGGGAGGACCGAGCCGGCCTGGAAGATAGGGGACATAGAGAGTCAAAGGATGCAGAAAGGGAGGAGAGGAGGGTTGAGGAGGCAGAATCAGGAGATAGGTTGGAGAAGGTTTGAGCAGAGGGAAGAGATGATAGGATGGAAGAGGAGAGAGTAGCGGGGGAGAGAGAGCGAAGGTTGGGACGGCGCGATACCATCCGAGTAGGGGCAGTGTGGGAAGTGTTGGATGAGAGCGAGAGGGAAAAGGATACAAGGTAGTGGTCGGAGACTTGGAGGGGAGTTGCAATGAGGTTAGTGGAAAAACAGCATCTAGTAAAGATGAGGTCGAGCGTATTGCCTGCCTTGTGAGTAGGGGGGGAAGGTGAGAGGGTGAGGTCAAAAGAGGAGAGGAGTGGAAAGAAGGAGGCAGAGAGGAATGAGTCAAAGGTAGATGTGGGGAGGTTAAAGTCGCCCAGAACTGTGAGAGGTGAGCCGTCCTCAGGAAAGGAGCTTATCAAGGCATCAAGCTCATTGATGAACTCTCCGAGGGGACCTGGAGGGCGATAAATGATAAGGATGTTAAGCTTGAAAGGGCTGGTAACTGTGACAGCATGAAATTCAAAGGAGGCGATAGACAGATGGGTAAGGGGAGAAAGAGAGAATGACCACTTGGGAGAGATAAGGATCCCGATGCCACCACCCCGCTGACCAGAAGCTCTCGGGTGTGCGAGAACACGTGGGCGGACGAAGAGAGAGCAGTAGGAGTAGCAGTGTTATCTGTGGTGATCCATGTTTCTGTCAGTGCCAAGAAGTCGAGGGACTGGAGGGAGGCATAGGCTGAGATGAACTCTGCCTTGTTGGCTGCAGATCGGCAGTTCCAGAGGCTACCGGAGACCTGGAACTCCACGTGGGTCGTGCGCGCTGGGACTACCAGATTAGGGTGGCAGCGGCCACGCGGTGTGGAGCGTTTGTATGGTCTGTGCAGAGAGGAGAGAACAGGGATAGACAGACACATAGTTGACAGGCTACAGAAGAGGCTACGCTAATGCAAGGAGATTGGAATGACAAGTGGACTACACGTCTCAAATGTTCAGAAAGTTAAGCTTACGTAGCAAGAATCTTATTGACTAAAATGATTAAAATGATACAGTACTGCTGAAGTAGGCTAGCTGGCAGTGGCTGCGTTGTTGACTTTGTAGGCTAGCTGGCAGTGGCTGCGTTGTTGACACTACACTAATCAAGTCGTTCCGTTGAGTGTAATAGTTTCTACAGTGCTGCTATTCGGGGGCTAGCTGGCTAGCTAGCAGTGTTGATTACGTTACGTTGCGTTAAAAGAACGACAACAATTATCTTTGATACACAGAAGGCTATGTAGCTAGCTATGTAGCTAGCTACGATCAAACAAATCAAACCGTTGTGCTGTAATGAAATTAAATGAAAAATGTGATACTACCTGTGGAGCGAAGCGGAATGCGACCGGGTTGTTGAGTGAGGAAGTTCTATTCAGTAGACGTTGGCTAGCTGTTGGCTAGCTAGCAGTGTCTCCTACGTTAAGGACGACAAATAGCTGGCTAGCTAACCTCAGTAAATTAAGATAACTCTAAGACTACACGCTCTAAACTACACAATTATCTTGGATACGAAGACAGCAAAGACAACTATGTAGCTAGCTAACACTACACTAATCAAGTCGTTCAGTTGAGTGTAATAGTTTCTACAGTGCTGCTATTCGGTAGACAGTGGACGTATGCTAGCTGGCTAGCTGCTGGGCAGATAGCAGTGTAGACTACGTTAGGACGACGAAATACAAGTTGCAATAGAAGTGCTGACTGTTTCACTATGTTGTCCTCTTTCTTTTCCTTTTTCTTTTGTCCTTATTTTGTCTTCCTTTCTTCTGTTAACTAGATATTTTTTGTTGTTATTCTTTGTAAGCTAGCTAGCTTCTTCCAGGAGAGTCCCTAGCAACTGCTTAGCATATATACATATGTATGTATATATATATATATATATACATATGTATGTATATATATATATATATATATATATATGTATATATATGTATGTATATGTATATACATATATATACATACATACATACATATATGTATATGTATATACATACATACACACATATACATATACATATACACATATATACACACATATACATATATACACACATATATATATATATATATATATGTGTGTATATATATATATATATATATATATGTGTGTATATATATATATATATATGTAATATATATAATAATATATGCCATTTAGCAGACGCTTTTATCCAAAGCGACTTACAGTCATGTGTGCATACATTCTACGTATGGGTGGTCCCGGGGATCGAACCCACTACCCTGGCGTTACAAGCGCCATGCTCTGCCAACTGAGCTACAGAATATATATATATGTATATATGTCGATGACTCATTGCGAGCTCACAGAACAGGGCTCCGGGCAGCCGAGCGGAAATGGAGGAAAACTCGCCTCCCTGCGGACCTGGCATCCTTTCACTCCCTCCTCTCTACATTTTCCTCCTCTGTCTCTGCTGCTAAAGCCACTTTCTACCACGCTAAATTCCAAGCATCTGCCTCTAACCCTAGGAAGCTCTTTGCCACCTTCTCCTCCCTCCTGAATCCTCCCCCCCCTCCTCCCTCTCTGCAGACGACTTCGTCAACCATTTTGAAAAGAAGGTCGACGACATCCGATCCTCGTTTGCTAAGTCAAACGACACCGCTGGTTCTGCTCACACTGCCCTACCCTGTGCTCTGACCTCTTTCTCCCCCCTCTCTCCAGATGAAATTTCGCATCTTGTGACGGCCGGCCGCCCAACAACCTGCCCGCTTGACCCTATCCCCTCTCTTCTCCAGACCATTTCCGGAGACCTTCTCCCTTACCTCACCTCGCTCATCAACTCATCCCTGACCGCTGGCTACGTCCCTTCCGTCTTCAAGAGAGCGAGAGTTGCACCCCTTCTGAAAAAACCTACACTCGATCCCTCCGATGTCAACAATTACAGACCAGTATCCCTTCTTTCTTTTCTCTCCAAAACTCTTGAACGTGCCGTCCTTGGTCAGCTCTCCCGCTATCTCTCTCTGAATGACCTTCTTGATCCAAATCAGTCAGGTTTCAAGACTAGTCATGCAACTGAGACTGCTCTCCTCTGTATCACGGAGGCGCTTCGCACTGCTAAAGCTAACTCTCTCTCCTCTGCTCTCATCCTTCTAGATCTATCGGCTGCCTTCGATACTGTGAACCATCAGATCCTCCTCTCCACCCTCTCCGAGTTGGGCATCTCCGGCGCGGCCCACGCTTGGATTGCGTCCTACCTGACAGGTCGCTCCTACCAGGTGGCGTGGCGAGAATCTGTCTCCTCATCACGCGCTCTCACCACTGGTGTCCCCCAGGGCTCTGTTCTAGGCCCTCTCCTATTCTCGCTATACACCAAGTCACTTGGCTCTGTCATAACCTCACATGGTCTCTCCTATCATTGCTATGCAGACGACACACAACTAATCTTCTCCTTTCCCCCTTCTGACGACCAGGTGGCGATCGCATCTCTGCATGTCTGGCAGACATATCAGTGTGGATGACGGATCACCACCTCAAGCTGAACCTCGGCAAGACGGAGCTGCTCTTCCTCCCGGGGAAGGACTGCCCGTTCCATGATCTCGCCATCACGGTTGACAACTCCATTGTGTCCTCCTCCCAGAGCGCTAAGAACCTTGGCGTGATCCTGGACAACACCCTGTCGTTCTCAACCAACATCAAGGCGGTGGCCCGTTCCTGTAGGTTCATGCTCTACAACATCCGCAGAGTACGACCCTGCCTCACACAGGAAGCGGCACAGGTCCTAATCCAGGCACTTGTCATCTCCCGTCTGGATTACTGCAACTCGCTGTTGGCTGGGCTCCCTGCCTGTGCCATTAAACCCCTTCAACTCATCCAGAACGCCGCAGCCCGTCTGGTGTTCAACCTTCCCAAGTTCTCTCACGTCACCCCGCTCCTCCGTTCTCTCCACTGGCTTCCAGTTGAAGCTCGCATCCGCTACAAGACCATGGTGCTTGCCTACGGAGCTGTGAAGGGAACGGCACCTCAGTACCTCCAGGCTCTGATCAGGCCCTACACCCAAACAAGGGCACTGCGTTCATCCACCTCTGGCCTGCTCGCCTCCCTACCACTGAGGAAGTACAGCTCCCGCGCAGCCCAGTCAAAACTGTTCGCTGCTCTGGCCCCCCAATGGTGGAACAAACTCCCTCACGACGCCAGGACAGCGGAGTCAATCACCACCTTCCGGAGACACCTGAAACCCCACCTCTTTACGGAATACCTAGGATAGGATAAGTATTCCCTCTCACCCCCCCTTTAAGATTTAGATGCACTATTGTAAAGTGACTGTTCCACTGGATGTCATAAGGTGAATGCACCAATTTGTAAGTCGCTCTGGATAAGAGCGTCTGCTAAATGACTTAAATGTAAATGTATATACATATATACACACACACGTACATATATATACACACGTACATATGTATACACACGTACATATGTATATGTATATATACACACGTACATATGTATACACACGTACATATATATATATATATATATATATATATATATATATACACGTACATATGTATATGTATATATATATATATATATATATATACGTACATATGTATATGTATATATACGTACATATATATACATATATATATATGTATATATACGTATATATATATATATATGTATATATATGTATATATATATGTATATATATGTACATATATATGTGTATATATATATGTACATATATATGTGTATATATATATGTACATATATATATATATATATATATATATATATATATATATGTACATATATATGTACATATATATACGTATGTGTATATATGTATATGTATATATGTATATACACATATATATATATACGTATGTGTATATATGTATATGTATATATGTATATACATACACACATATACACACACACACACACACACATATATACACACACATATACACACACACACATATATGTGTATACATATATACACACACACATATATATATACATACATACATACATACATACATATATAAAATAATAATACATCGGCTTCTTGGTCCTCCAATAATCGGCATCTGCGTTGAAAAATCATAATCGGTCGACCTCTACTACATGATTCAAGAAGGCAATGAGCTCAGTCGGGTCTTTTTAAAAATGGCAGGTGGGGAAGCGAAACTAATGCATGATAGTGAGAAGGAGAGATGTCGTGTGGGGAAACTGCTTTTTTCACTCGATCTGTCAAACTTATCCCCTCTAAAATGTAAATAAAACATTATAAAGACCTTATAAAGACTACTATAAATATATATTTATAAAGACTACTATATTTGGAGGTTTGAGTCGAATTGGGTTTTTAGGGCGGTACTAAAGTGATCTTCAGAAGTAAACAGCGGCTTTTGAGAGTCATGACAGCTTGCAGTGATGACGCAAAAAATGACTAGGCATCCCCCCTTACCCTGTACCCTTCTTGTTTTTAAAAGGTGAGAGAAGTGCTTCACCTGGTGGAGAAAGGCTGTAAGACAGAATTAGTTGCTTTATGCGTGCTATCCGTTACGCCATGACACGTCACAATGTAACGTACAGCGTCAAGAGGGGTCAGTTTTTAAAAACTTTTCTCCAATACTATAGCGCCATTACCATGTCAATCAACGCTTAAATAGTTCACACACCAGACTTTGATGTCAACACAGTCCCATTAGTTTTCATTGCAGCCTCGTTACTTAAAAAAGGTTTGTTGAAAAGGTCAGGAGGCTTCCCTCCCCTCTCCCCATACTGACTTTCTCACTCACTCACCTCATGGATCATAATAGCAGCCAGTCCGTACACCACTCCGATCCACACCTCGTCTGACTGGACACTGGAGTGGTCAGGTACCCCATCCGGTCTCATACCGTTGACCGCACCCATCTGACCCCCAGCGAAACTCATCACGTTCAGGTCAAACACAGACTTCAGTGCACTGCAAATCTTCTCCTTAGGAAAGGCCTGGGGGAGGGGTAGTTCATTGTTTTGTTTGTGTAGTTAGCATTCTGACCACACTGATTGAATCTATGTTGAGTCAGGATGTCATTAACAGTAATAATAATAAGTCATTTTAAGCACTTGAAGGCATTGTCACTTTATGTAATCAGCCAGATAAAAAAGGAATGCGCGATAATGTAAGCAACAAAGTCACATTCCAATCCAAAAATCCTAGTTCAATCATTACTAGACCAATGGAGGTTGAAACATCAGTCTGATCAGGATCAAAATGTTCCTGTTTGCCCAGTTTGTGGCGCTTGTTTGGTCAATCGTTTTTATTAGGGTTTTAGTAGTCAACAATAGTATTACTATTTAGGTCTTGGCTTTGTGTCTGACCTGAAACTGGCCATCTCCCAATCCAGATGCCCGCAGGAACCACTGGCCAGCACACTGGTCTGACATCACACTGTTGGAGAGATCCTGCCCACTACTGTCGTAGTTGTAGTACTGACCTGAAGAGACAGAGACATAGTCAGCTTTTAGTCTTAATTATACAGCTAAATTAAAGCCAGGCTCTGAATGGTGTTTTTACTACGAGGCTTATCTCAAATACAGAAACAAAAACGTTTTTTTCCAACCAGTCAGGGAATTGAAGCCCGGTCTCCCTGGCTCCCGCATGACAGGCGGGGATACTGACCACTATACTAAACGAGGACTGAAGTCATTTATTAAGAATACTAACTATAACATATCTGACACAGATCCCAAGCATATAAAACTTTGGTATAATGACCATAAATGTATGGTTGTCTATGATTCATGTACAATATAATTAGTCATTTGTATTCCAGAAGTTTAGTTGCTAGTTGTTTACCACAGAATTGTGGCTTAAATTCAAACTCTATAAAAAACATATAACATCACAAGAACACACTTCTTAGCAAATGTGTGACATTGCTGAAGAATGTGTAACACAAAACAATAATTGCAGCATTACTCGCTATTCATTACTGAACGTGCGCCCCCTACAGGCAGAAATAAGGTACTGACCATTCCACAGCAGCTTGTCGAAGGCGGCGCTCCCCCGGTCTAGTATGTCTCTGAAGCGCTGGAAGGCAGCCTCATTGTTCACCAGCCTGGCCATCTTACACATCACACACACAGAGGCCAGCCACAGACCCCCACAGTATGCACTGAGAGAGAGGGAGAGAGCACATTATAATTCCTATAAACAAACACTAAAAAAGTAACACATGGAAATCTTTAAAATTACAAAGTGTGACCTCGCCTTATACATTGAAACACGCATGCAGTATAATTCCTGGTCGAAAACAGGAAGTTGAATTCTTTGATGTGACCTTAGAACAGTCTCACCTCCCTGGGGTGCGTCAGCAAAGCAGCTAAAAATACAACTCCGTCAACGGACTTAGTCTTTTCCTGTTCGCCATCAGTGGGAACCTCTACTACAATGAGTATTGTTACAAGTTATGTCACGTCATTTACCAACTCCCTCCCTTTTCCTCAGCTCTCACCTAGGTCCTGTTGCGGTCCATCCGTCGTAGGTCTGGTCGGCGTAGCCTGAGTTCTCTATCAGACCGTCTCCATCCGTATCAAACTTCATCTCTGACTCCATCACGGCCTGAAGGGGATATAATAACATTGATTAAAAAATACAATCCTTATTATTGTAACCGATCCTATCAGCACTCATCCTGTGAGACTCCTTCCTACCTGGCAGATGGGCCACATGTCCTGGAGGTACTGTGTGTCCTGGGTCAGGTGGAAGTCTCTGTAGACCTGCAGGACAAACTTCAGGTTCAGGTCCTTCCAGTCAGCCGTGTCGTGGATTAGGTAGGCGTTGACACGCTGCCACGGCTCGTCATCTAGATCAAAAGCAAACTTTATTTAGATAGCAGATATGACAAAATAAATTGTTTGAATAAACGTATTTACTATTATGTATTGATTTTTATACTCTATGCGATGCTCACTGCACAGAACTAAAAATTATCACAGAGAATTATTGTAATGTTTGTTTGTGTCAATTAATCCCATAATTGATGGGTTGCCAACTGGCGATTTGACACAAATTTATTCATGCAGTTCAAAGTGCTTCACATACATATACAATAAGTGAGAAATAAAAACAATATTAGATATTATCTAACCTTTATTTTAGATTTTACACAAGATACATACATCTCCCTAGAGAACACAACTGATGCACTCATTCTTATCTGATGGCTACCTCTGAATAACATGTCTGCCTTCTGTACAATGTAAGACAACGCAGATTCACTAAGACACAAATCACAAAAGCTGAAATTATTAAATAACATGAAATCTGAACTCATTGTGGTCATAGCTCAATGTACGTCTCAAAATCCAAGTTACATGCACATATCTGAATTCAGTGCCAGTATTAAACCCAATGTCTAATTGAACAAAACAAATTCAACATGTAAAGTGTTTGTCCCATGTTTCATGAGCTGGAAATATCCCAGAAATTTTCATACGTGCAAAAAGCTTATTTCTCTCATGTTTTGCAAACAAATTTCATTACAACCCTGTTAGTGAGCTCCTTTGCCAAGATAATCCATCCATCTGACAGCTGTGGCATATCAAAAAGCTGATTAAACAGCATGATCATTACACAGGTGCACCTCGTGATGGTGAAAATAAAAGGCCACTCCAAAATGTGCAGTTTTGTCACAACACAAAGCCACAGATGTCTCATGTTTTGAGGGGTGTGCAATTGGCTTGCCGACTGCAGGAATGTCCAAGAGCTGTTGCCAGAGCTGTTCCCAATTGAATGTTAATTTCTCTACCATAAGCTGCCTCCGTTGTTTTAAAGAATTTGGCACTACGTCCAACCAGCCTCACAACTGCAGAACACGTGCATGGCGATGTGTGGGCGAGCGCTTTGATGATGTCAAAGTTGTGAACAGAGTGCCCCATGGTGGTGGTGGGGTTATGGTATGGGCAGGCATAAGCTATGGACAACAAACACAATTGCATTTTATCGATGGCAATTGAATGCACAGATATACAGTGACGAGATCCTGAGGCTCATTGTCGTGCCATTCATCCTTGGCCATAATGTTTCAGCATGAAAGCTGAAAATGTCCCCGTTCTTCCATGGCCTGCAAACTCAGACAAATCACCCATTGAGCATGTGTGGGATCGACGTGTACGACAGCGTGTTGCAGTTCCCGCCAATATCCAGTAACTTCGCAGTCATTGAAGAGGGACAACATTCCATAGACCATAATCAGCCTGATCGACTCTGAGAAGGAGACGTGAAGCACTGCATGAGGCAAATGGTGGTCACACCAGATACTTTAAGGTTCTGATCTACGCAACAACATTTAAAAAAAGGTATCTGTGACCAACAGATGCAGATCTGTATTCCCAGTCATGTGAAATCCATAGAGTAGGGCCTAATGAATTTATTTTAAAAAATTGACTTATTTCCTTTAACTCTGTAAAAACTTTGAAATTGTTGTATGCTGCATTTATGTTTTGGATCAGCACACACACACGCCATTTTAAAAGTTGCAACGTACTGCAGCACAGTTTGTGTGATGCCTCAGAATTCTATGGCATGTTATTTAAGTGCCAACCGCAGGTACTGTTAATGCTAGTTTGACCACAAGAGGGGATCTTTGAGCAGCATTTGATAGCCTTCAATAGTGGCTGTACCACAGAATTTAAAACCTTTTATTGAAAGAACATAATGGGACTGAATAAGGCATTTTGCTTAGTTAATTTGATTAATATTATGGCGTTTCTATTCCAAGAAAAACAAAAACCATCTGGGTTTCCATTAGGATGGAATTTGAAAATATGGCACTGTGTGTGACAGTCAGGAGTAAGCTACAGTGCTGGGCTATTTAGCTAAAGAATCCCCGTGTCATGCGGGAGACCGGGGTTAAATTTCCCGACTGGGAGGAAGGAATAGGCTGCCCTTGTAAATAAGAAATGGTTCTTAACCTCTTGAAACTAGGGCGCACTATTTTCATTTTTGGAAAACAACGTTCCCAAAGTAAATGGGCTATTTTGTCAGGACAAGATGCTAGAAAATGCATATAATTGACAGCTTAGGATAGAAAACTCAAAAGTTTCCAAAACTGTCAAAATAGTCTATTGAATATAACAGAACTGATATTGCAGGCGAAACCCTGAAGAAAATCCAATTAGGAAGTGCCTCTTATTTTGAAACCGTTGTGTTCCTATGCACCCCTACTGGCCATTGTAAGGGATATCAACGAGATTCCTTTTTCTACGTATTCCCTAAGGTGTCTACAGCATTTTGACATAGTTTAACACCTTTATGTTGAAGAATGAGCATAAACGACTACATTGCGTAAGTGGCCAGCTGAGGGCTCAGAGTGATTCTTGCGTAAAAAACACAAAGGTAGTCATTTTTCCTCTCGCTCCTACTGAAAAACCAATTGTCCCGGTTCATATATTATTGAATAGATATTTGAAAAACACCTTGAGGATTGATTATAAAAAACGTTTGCCACGTTTCTGTCGATATTATGGATCTAATTTGGAATATTTTTTGCCGTTTTGGATTTCTCAACCAAACGTGAAGAACAAACGGAGGTATTTCAGCTATAAAAATTATCTTTATGGAACAAAATGAACATTTGCTGTCTAACTGGGAGTCTCGTGAGTGAAAACATCCGAAGCTAATCAAAGGTAAACGATTTAATTTGATTGATTTGTGACCAAGTTGTCTGCTGCTAGCTGTACATAATGCTATGCTAGGCTATTGATAAACTTACACAAATGCTTGTCTTGCTTTGGCTGTAAAGCATCATTTCGAAATCTGAGATGACAGGGTGATTAACAAAAGGCTAAGCTGTGTTTCACTATATTTTGGCTAAAGAAATAGAGGATACTACAATAATCACCACAGCAAGGTTTTATCCGTGGTCGTGGAGCAGGGTGGAAGTACATCTAAAATGTAGTTTAAATAACCATCTGCATTTTTAATGTATTTTATTAACAAAAGCATAAAGAAATACTATACCACTGTTGAGTTAGAAATGTAACACTTCAGTGTACTTAAGCATCGAATACATTACAGGTGGGGGGGGGGGGGGGGGGGGGTGTTCACACCTACAGTAGCCAGGCTATAAAGAGTCGATTGTCCTGATAACCAGGCTACAAGTGTTTGAAAACCTGTTTTCAAAATGTCCCCAGCTGTCCGTCACTACTGTAAATAAAAACAGTATCTTATTTAAATTCTTTATTGTATCCACAATGTCACAAATGTGTATCTACCTTTCCAATTACTTTTAGAGAGTTTGGGATTAATATTATGGTGTTTATATTCCAAGAAAAAGTGAAAAACCCTCGGTTTCCGTTGTACAACGTGACGGTCAGGAGTAGGCTACACAGTACTGGGCTATTTAGCTAAAGAATCCCTGTGTTGTGCGCGGACACACGGGAGACCGGGGTTCAATTCCTCAACTGGGAGGAAGAAGTTGGCTATGTTTGTAAAGAATTTGTTCTTAACTGATTTGCCTAGTTAAATAAAAAGGTTACACACTAAGAGGATAACATTTCTACACCATAATTTTAGTCTAACCAATACCCAAACAGAGACTGAGTCAAAATGAAAATCTCATTGATTTATCAAGACCTGTCCCCATGCTAGTCTCAGAGCAGTACGAAACGGTGCTAAAATAGTTGTAGGCTAATGCTTCAAATCCTATTGCTTCGAACTTCAATATGCTCTTTAAATAAGACCTACACCACTTAACAGCACATTACACAACACTAGTGAGACTCATATACTGTAGGCGACATATCGAAAAATATGACGTGAATCTCCGCCAATAATTACATAGAGGATTCTAAATTAAAACCCAAAAGCCGCTTCATGAGTCTCCCGGTGGAGGCCGGCACGGGTATCTGTAGCAACGCATTTTGCATTGCGGTGACTTAGACAGCTGCGCCACTGGGGAGGCCCCATCCACAAAGTATCAAAATACAGAGAGGTGTTGGTAAAGGTATATTGTCCTGCAAACAGCCCATAATGGGCTATTATAATACTTTACATGGTGTCCAGGTCAGGATAACCAAAACATTTCTTTATTAAAGACTATCAGGAAGAAGGTTGGTACTTATTTATTTTGATGAATGAGTGACTCGGCTTTATGTAGGTGCCATATATATATATTTGGGAGGTTATTTAGTTTTCAAATAAAACAAAATGTGATTGTAATCTGAATAAAGGCCAAAATAATATTTGTAAAGGCCAAAACATTTTTCTGTTTTTATTTGTTTTTAGAGGGAGAGAGGTACCTGCTAGAACAGCGGGAATGTTTCCCTAATCAGAGCCATTATTAGTGCAATGCCCCTTAATGTGTTGCTCTGTACTACCCAGGGGTCCACCCTGTCACACTGAACCAGCATCTGTAGCAACACAGCTTGCACAGCAATGCAGTGTCTTAGACCGTTGCGCCACTCAGGCACTGTACAACATGACCGGTCGGGAGTGTGCTACAGTACTACAGTAAGAGCAAAATAAAATAACAAAAACCTTAGTGTAACAGTTTTAGTAAGTAATACTGAAGTCGTGCACAATTATCAGTTTCTATTTAGGTTTATGTCCCCCATTAATTTTCAGTTAGAGATACAGTAGGACCCAAAAGCATAATCAGTGCTTTAAGTCCCCCTTGCGCTGGTCTGGAGCAATGCAGAGGTGACACGTACCGTACCAAACCACAAATGACCTCTAAGTACCGCAGCATAATCACAAAACATTTAGTGGAGCAACCACTGTATGGGATAATATCATTTATATGAATCCGTCTCGAAGGATCACAATTTATGAATATGAATCCGGCTCAAAGCACCATATCTTTATGAATCGTTGGTAAATATTGGTACAGTATGCGTGTGTTTCCCCTATACCTGGGTCTCCTATGTCGTGAGGGACTACGTTCTTAACCTTCACAGGAGAATTTCTGCCACTCATCAGATGGAGTCTTTCAGTCGGGTCACACGAAACAACACTGCCAGCTGAAAAATAATACATAAATAGTGAACACGCACATATGCTCCAGGACAGGAGCGCGCTACCACACACACACACACACACACACACACACACACAATAACATTCAGACCCTGCTTTACTCACCAATGTCATATTGAAGGCTGAGGGCTAATTTGGGCCATAGCATGATAAGTGCAAAGGAAGCGTAGAAGTGCACGTCGTACGTGTTATACATCCTGTACTCCTGACCTAGAAGAAGAAAAGAGAACATTCAAAATGATTGAACTCACACACTTCAGAGAGGAGTAAAGACAAGTGTACTTCACAATGAGTCTAACAGATAAGTGTTTCCTCCCAGTCGGGGAATTGAACCCCGGTCTCCTAGCGCCCGTGTCATAGGCGGGGGATACTGACCACTATACTAGCGAGGACAGTGTCATTTTGGAGTCTACCTATTTATAAAGACCCCCCTCAGCCACCTCGTTGATTACAAAATTTTCCTAAACAAAAAAAAAAAAAGTTGAATTTAATAGGCGGTGCAGTCATCTACATTACATGGCACAAGTGTGTGTGTGTGTTGGGCTGTTCTCTATAGTCTACCACAGTATGAGTCATAATACCCATAACACCTGGCGGTCAAACACAGAAATGGTTCCAATAATTTTTTCACCATTCATTTGATCCATTGTGGATTTTAAAAACACTTCAAATAAGAACTGTGTTTCATGTGGGCTTACCCTGGTGTGACGTTTTGATAACCGTATAAAATGTCTCTCGGACAAGGTGACAATTCAATATATCCGACTGAATTTATCCCCCAAAAATGAAATGCTAATTAGCAATAATACAGATCTATAAATGCCTGTCTCTTAAGCTTTACGTCACTCACCAGGGCCATGATTATCTGGATGAGACTGCTTAAAAATTGAGGCCAAAGGTAAGAATCTCTGGATGAACTATATTGACTAATTAATAAATTGGCTGAAGTTATTTAAATGAACAATTCAGTGAACGGTCTTGGGAATGTTTAATTGAAAATGCCTGTTATCTAGCAACATTAGCCTGGATAGAGGACTACATTAGCAGTTTGTCTAGCCATTTAAATACTTGAGAAAATCCTAAAAACTAGTTTACCTTTAATAAACCAACAGTCTAGCTTGCTAGGTAACTAGCTAGCTAATTTATATGGTGAAGCGAGGGCCAGGCATTCTTGATAGCTAAACTTGTAGCTACCCTAGCTAACTGTATTATTATAGTCTGGCTTTTTGAGAGGTCTCAGATGGACTGATTAGCATCCTCGAGTCAACACTGTACTTTATATAGTGACACTATACTGCATAAACACATGCTGCACTCAAGCTGAAGTTGTTGACTGATTCCATGGCGGCGGCTAATGAAAGAGTAGCTGCGAACTAAGACTGCAGCCAAGGCAGCACTGGTCCACAACTGCCCATCGGGGTGAGTAATTATTGGTTGGTACTGGATGTGCCTTTAGGTTCCTCTCCGTGTGTAGTCTGTACCACACAGGCCAGTGCAATAGTCTTTCATATGTGTAGTAGTGTGTTGCATCATATTGCTGAGTTTATCATTTGTGTCAATTTTGAATTCAATCTAAGCCACAGATTATTAATAATTAATTCCTCCATTGTGACCTTTATAGATGCAGACGCGAGACTCAAAGACATTCAAGCAGCACTTTGAGAGCAAGCATCCCAAGCCTCCAATGGTCCCAGTACTGGTTGATGTTCAAGTCTAAGTGACCCCACAGACTCAAATGGACCTAAAGCCTAGGTAAGATTCTTCTATCATTCGCACCCAGTAGACATGGGGGTAATCCACCATGTTGTCAACCAAATGCTATCCTCAATACTTAAGTTGTATTGCTCATGGTCAATGTTATCACTCAGTCTTTAAATGTTGTGATTCAGACACGATGACCACGATTTGAATGCTGCAACTGACAAAATGATGTTGGGGGACCCACGCTGAGAACCCAGGGCATGGGCCAGATATGTGACAATTACCTAAAAAATAATATATATTTTTTTTTTAAAGGGAGGGGGGGTAAATAAGCACACCATTTTATATGTTTATTCCATGGCCATCCCTCTAGCTACCGCCTATTCCACACAGTCTTTTATGCCCCCATGGTCCCTCAACTTCAGACACGTCGGACCTCTCCATCTTATCTCGTTTATAAACCCACGTCCCCTTTGCTGCTTCCTTCACTTGTTCTTCTCCTGATTTGATGACATCTAGACTCAGAAACACATTCAAGTGTTTTACTGTTTTCGCTACCTTTTTCCCCCACCGGTGTAATGCGGTCTTCCTGCTTATTCTGGGGTTCAAACTGAATGCAGTAGTAAATGTGCTGCTCACAGCTGACAGCAGCAACACGGACCAGAAGGGTGTTGATATAGCTGTGTTTAGGCATGGCTTCCTTGTTCAGTGTCTGTTTATCATTCTGGTCACCTAGTATTTTTATATAAAACCTACCTTACACAACCAGTTTTTCCATTTGTAACTCGCCCACCAAAATGACAATATGCCGTTTACATTTTGTTCCATTTCTGCTGGTCTAAAGTGGAAAAGCAGAAGATCTGTTCACTTTCTGATAATAATTGTGAATGTAGTGCTCATCAATGTCCCAGATTTGTGGCATTGATTAAAAAAAAAAAAATCATTTAAATCTTTACTTGAAAGTCAGATGTTTACATGTTATGTATTAAAAAGTTATATGTATGCATTGTTATCTATTTTGACTTCTTCGTAACAATGTAATCACTGGAGTTCAGGTGTTGATGGGTGACTAGGTGCATTCTTGTCAAATAAACATGCTTACTCATTCATGATAAATATATTCTGCATTGAATTAATCTGGTCTTTGAATCTGCAACAGAACATGTCAACGAGTTAGTTCTGAATTGCTTTAATAGAGCAGTGCATTCGGACATTATGTATTGAAGTAGAGTTCACCTTGTTCATACATACTGAACAAAAGTATAAAACGCAATATGTAGTGTTGGTCCCATGTTTCATGAGCTGAAATAAAAGAAAAAATGCATTTAAAAAATAAATCAACTTAGTGACCAACAAATGCACATATGTATGCCCAGTCATGTGAAATCCATAGTTTAGTGTCAAATGTATTTATTTCAATTGACTGATTTCCATATATATATATATATATATATATGAACTGTAACCCAGTAAAATCTTTGAAATTGTTGCATGTTGCATTTATTTTTTTGTTCAGTGTAGTTGGCAGAAAGTGGTTAAATATACTTCTACCAGTTGATGGAGAAGATGACCTGCTAAAATAAGTATATATTGGTAATATCTTGCTAGCTAGCTAGCTAGCTAGCTAGCTATAGGACTTCTTTGCAAAATACTAGCCTAGTATTCATTACACATTATAAATATCTGATTGCTACTAGGATAGTATTCTGTACATGACAAGACCAAATGCATATACGTGGACAACTACAAATACTTAGGTGTCTGGTTAGACTGTAAACTCTCCTTCCAGACCCATATCAAACATCTCCAATCCAAAGTGAAATCTAGAATTGGCTTCCTATTTCGCAACAAAGCATCCTTCACTCATGCTGCCAAACATACCCTTGTAAAACTGACCATCCTACCAATCCTCGACTTTGGCGATGTCATTTACAAAATAGCCTCCAATACCCTACTCAACAAATTGGATGCAGTCTATCACAGTGCAATCCGTTTTGTCACCAAAGCCCCATATACTACCCACCATTGCGACCTGTACGCTCTCGTTGGCTGGCCCTCGCTTCATACTCGTCGCCAAACCCACTGGCTCCATGTCATCTACAAGACCCTGCTAGGTAAAGTCCCCCCATATCTCAGCTCGCTGGTCACCATAGCATCTCCCACCTGTAGCACACGCTCCAGCAGGTATATCTCTGGTCACCCCCAAAACCAATTCTTTCTTTGGCCGCCTCTCCTTCCAGTTCTCTGCTGCCAGTGACTGGAACGAACTGCAAAAATCTCTGAAACTGGAAACACTTATCTCCCTCACTAGCTTTAAGCAACAACTGTCAGAGCATCTTACAGATTACTGCACCTGTACATAGCCCACCTATAATTTAGCCCAAACAACTACCTCTTTCCCAACTGTATTTAATTTATTTATTTATTTTGCTCCTTTGCAACCCATTATTTTTATGTCTAATTTGCACATTCTTCCATTGCAAAACTACCATTCCAGTGTTTTACTTGCTATATTGTATTTACTTTGCCACCATGGCCTTTTTTGCCTTTACCTCCCTTCTCACCTCATTTGCTCACATTGTATATAGACTTGTTTATATTGTATTATTGACTGTATGTTTGTTTTACTCCATGTGTAACTCTGTGTCGTTGTTTGTATCTGTCGAACTGCTTTGCTTTATCTTGGCCAGGTCGCAATTGTAAATGAGAACTTGTTCTCAACTTGCCTACCTGGTTAAATAAAGGTGAAAAAAAATAAATACAACAAATATTAGTTAAATACATTTTGGAACAGTAAATATCATATATTTCGTTTTGGATCAAGGTAGTGTCATGACGTTGGCCTGGGGGTAGGTTTATGACAGTCATAAATACCTCTCCCCCTTTTTCCTCTCTCTATCCTACTGATGTGACATTTGAAAATCCCTTGGTTAACATAGAGATTCTGGGAACATCAGAAGGTGGGGGGGAAAATGAACCATATTATGATTATCTGACCAGTTGAACATATGCGGTGGTACTTAATGAATATGTCAGTTTGGTTGTCATCTGAGACATTCTCATCAATGACAGGATGACAAACTCTACAGTGGAAAGTCTGCACATTGTAGTTATCAGATTCACATAGAATTGTTGTTCAATTTAAATGTTTGAATATAAAGTTATTGGTGAAAAGATTAAATGTAATTTTAGCTTCCAAATGAGATGTGTTTTCATAAGGTAATTTAGAATGCATAAGATTCTGTATTTACGATAGACACATTGCTTCTCCCTTCGTTCTTCAGTCTTCCGGCTCTTTCACTCAAACCCAGCCCCCTTTTCTTTTGTGTAACCAGCTGTCATATCTGTGCCGTCCGCTAGGGAAGTTTTCCTTTATGATATCATTAGTAATCAAGGTATGATTCATTCTGTGTATATGTAATTAATTAGGTATTTAGTAAATAAATGATTAAACCCAATTTTGTATTGCTGATTCAACTTGTTAGCCAGGGTTTGCGAAGGTAACCAATCATTTACAACTTTCAGATGAGACTGAAATAAGGTGACGGTTGCTATTGATGTAAAATATTACTAGGTCATTAAGAGTTTATTCGGAAGATAACAGCTCTATAAATATTATTTCGTGGTGCCCCGACTTTCTAGTTAATTGCATTTACATGATTAGCTCATTCAGGTAATATTAATTACATAGAAAGGATTTTATAGAATAGCATGTCATGTCACTTAATCCAGCATAGCCCAAGGCACGACTGTTGCTAATAGCTAGCTAGCTAGCTGATGGCAGAAGTGTCAGCTAGAGATGTGCAGGAACTTGCAGGGATTTGTAGTCTTTCACTCTGTCTACTTTAATGTTAATTAGGATTTTTAGAATCAGAGTAAATAAGAGATAAATATTTTGATAAGTCTCCTTGTCCAAGAGAGATCTACACTGTTATAAAAATGTCACGCCAGGGTAAGCCTACAGGAAAACAGACCCTATTTCTAAAAATCCACAATTGATCAAATGAATGGTGACAAAAAAAACCTGATTGGAACCATTTCCATGTTTGACCGTTAGGTTTTATGGGTATTATGACATGTCCACTGTGAGGCTCAATGATTCTCACAAACATGCAGGGGGATGCAGAGTGCCAACTGCTTTAACTTCAGTTGTCTAAAAAAATACTTTTGCTCAAACACCTTAAGTGCGTGTGTGTGTACACAATACTGTATTTATTCCTTTGTATATAATTTCTCAATAGGAAAACTTAACAAAATAGCTGGAGGGGGACTTTAAAATTTGGCCCAAAACCCACAACTTCACCAGCAGTAACACACACTATTACTGTCAGTTAAATTATTACCCCTTACCCTCTAAGTAGGCAAAGCGACCGTACTCCTTGATGATGGCAGGCTGGGCGGGTAGCCCCCCGTCTTCACTCCGCAGCCCCCCACTGACGTCGCTGTCCTCAGGCAACTCCGTCCACACCGTCCCCCCGTCCACCACGAAGTATAGCTCGTTGAACAGAGCCGATTTGTACCAGGACGGGAGAGAGCTACCACACAGACAGATAGTTGACTACCATTGCAGATGTTGCGACTTCTCACATGTAAAAACACACATTCATTGTTCAAGTTGAACATGTGAAGAAAGCTATGTTTGTTATTGAACATGTATTACAAGGTCTTTAGAAAATGTACAGTTTCTTCAGAAAGTATTCATACACCCTTGACTTATTCCACATTCGAGAGTTACAGCCTGAATTCAAATTGGATTTAAAAAATCTCACCATATACACATGAACAAAGTGAAAACATGAAATATTAGCTAATTTACTGCAAATGAAATATAAAAAAATCTCTCATTTACATAAGTTGTCACACCCCTGAGTCAAAACATGGTAGAATCACATTTGGTAGTGATTACAGCTGTGAGTCTTTCTGGGTAAGTCTCTTAAGTGCTTTGCACACCTGGATTATACAATATTGCACATTATTATTTTTTAAATTCTTCAAGCTCTATCAAGTTGGTTCTTAATCATTGCTAGACAGCCATTTTCAAGCCAAACGGTAACTAGGCCACTCGAACATTCAATGTCGTCTTGGTAAGCAACTCCAATTTATGGTTGGCCTTGTGTTTGAGGTTATTGACCTGCTAAAAGGTGAATTTGTCTCCCAGTGAAAGCAGGCAACCAGGTTTTCCTCTAGGATTTTGCCTGTGCTTAGCTCTATTTGCCCCCCATAAACTCAATTGTCCTTGCCGATGACAAGCATAACATGATGCAGCCACCACAACGCTTGAAAATATGAAGAGCGGTACTCGGGGATGTGTTGGATTTGCCCCAAACATAATGCTTTGTGTTCAGGACAAAGTTAATTTCTTTGCCAAATGTTTTGCTGTTTTAATTTAGTGCCTTAGTGCAAACTGAATGCATGTTTTGGAATATTTGTATTCTGTACAGGCTTCCTTCTATTCACTTGTCATTAAGGCTAGTATTGTGGATTAACTACAATGTTTCTGGTCCATCCTCAATTCTCCTATCACAGCCATTAAACTAACTGTTTTAAAGTCACCATTGGCCGGCCACATGTTCAAATCCCTGAGCGGTTTCCTTCCTCTCATTTAACATTTACATTACATTTAAGTCATTTAGCAGACGCTCTTATCCAGAGCGACAGCAACTGAGTTTGGAAGGACGCCTGTAATTTTAAAGTCACTGGGTGTTTTAATACACCATCCAAAGTGTAATTAATAACATCATTCTCAAAGAGATATTCAATGTCTGCTTCTTTTTTTGACCCATCTACCAATAGGTGCCCTCCTTTGCAAGGTACTGGAAATCCTCTCTGGCCTTCGTAGTTGAATCTGTTTGAAATTCGCAATCAAAAACATTTCCTAAACATAATTACACTTTGACATTATGGGGTATTGTATGTAGGCAGGTGACACAATCTCAATTTAACACATTTTAAATTCAGGCTGTAACAACAAAAATGTGGAAACAGTCAAGAGGTGAATACTTTGAAGGTAGGTACCTGTCCTGCAGTATGGGTCTCTGCCACTCCTCGATACTCCTCTCCCACAGTCTGTAGTGTGTCAGCGCGTGGTGGCTGAGAGAGGGAGCCGCGTCCGCCTTGGTACCAAAGAAACGCGTGTACCTCCTAGAACACATACACAAAAGACATTGGCCGTGTGCAAAATGGTACCCTATTCTCTCTACAATAGTGCACAACTTTTAACCAGGACCCATCAAATATATTACATTACTTATCCAGAGCAGACTTAAAATAACTGCATTCAAATAAGGAATGTGAGACAACATTCCATGATCACGCATTCATAAATAGCTGTTACCAAGTAGCAGGCGAATACAGTAGTCTACAAGGCCCATAACACAGTGATGACGCATTGTCATGATTAAGTGCACACAGTAGTCTTCGTAGGGAGTAACAGTAAGCGGTAGTGAACATAAGATATGCATGTATCCTCATGTTCTTTTATTCCTTAAAGACCCCAGGTTCAAGTGGACCTAGACTGACGTACACAAGACCCAGTACATACAGTTGAAGTCCGAGGTTTACATACACTTAGGTTGGAGTCATTAAAACTCGTTTTCAACCACTCCACAAATGTCTTGTTAACAAACTATTGTTCTGGCAAGTCAGATAGGATATCTACTTTGTGCATGACAAGTAACTTTTCCAACAATTGTTTACAGAGATTATTTCACAATTCCAGTGGGTCAGAAGTTTACATACACTAAGTTGACTGTGCCTTTAAACAGCTTGGAAAATTCCAGAAAATTATGTCATGGCTTTAGAAGCTTCTGATGAATGTCAATTAGAGTGTCAATTGGAGGTGTACCTGAGGATGTATTTCAAGGCCTACCTTCAAACTCAGTGCCTCTGTTTGACATCATGGGAAAATCAAAAGAAAATCAGCCAAGACCTCCACAAGTCTGGTTCATCCTTGGGAGCAATTGCGAAAAAACCAGAAGGTACCATGTTCATCTGTACAAACAATAGTGTGCAAGTATAAACACCATGGGACCACACAGCCGCCATACCGCTCAGGAAGGAGATGCTTTCTGTCTCCTAGAGATGAACGTACTTTGGTGCGAAAAGTGCTAATTAATCCCAGAATAACAGCACAAGGCCCTTGTGAAGGTGCTGGAAGTATCTTTATCCACAGTAAAACGAGTCCTATATCGACATTACCTGAAAGGCCACTCCGCAACGAAGCCACTGCTCCAAAACCACCATAAAAAAAGCCAGACTACGGTTCGCAACTGCACATGGGGACAAATATGGTACTTTTTGGAGAAATGTCCTCTGCTCTGATGAAATAAAAATAAAACTGTTTGTCCATAATGACAATCATTATGTTTGGAGGAAAAATGGGGAGGCTTGCAAGCCGAAGAATACCATCCCAACAGTGAGGCACAGGGGTGGCAGCTTCATGTTGTGGGGGTGCTTTGCTGCAGGAGGGACTGGTGCACTTCACAAAATAGATGGCATCACGAGGAAGGAAAATTATGTGGATATGTTAAAACATCTCAAGACATCAGTCAAGAAGTTAAAGCTTGGTCACAAATGGGTCTTCCAAATGGACAATGACCCCAAGAATACTCCCAAAGTTGAGGCAAAATGGCTTAAGGACAACAAAGTCGAGGTATTGGAGTGGCCATCACAAAGTCCTGACCTCAATCTTACAGAATATTTGTGGACAGAATTGAAAAAGTGTGTGCGAGCAAGGAGGCCTACCCACCTGACTCAGTTACACCAGCTCTGTCAGGAGGAATGGGCCAAAATTCACCCAACTTATTGTGGGAAGCTTGTGGAAGGCTACCTGAAATGTTTGACCCAAGTTAAACAATTTAAAGGCAATGATACCAAATACTAATTGAGTGTATGTAAACTTCTGACCCACTGGGAATGTGATGAAAAATAAAAGCTGAAATAAATGATTCCCTCTACTATTATTCTGGAATTTCACATTCTTAAAATAAAGTAGTGATCCTAACTGACCTAAAACAGGGAATATTCACTAGGATTAAATGTCAGGAATTGTGAAAAACTGAGTTTAAATGTATTTGGCTAAGGTGTATGTAAAATTCTGACTTCAACTGTAATTATACCCCACAGCAAGAGCTGAAGAGCAGGTAGAACAACTTCCAGTGGACCTCTTCATCCATTAAATATCTTGGCGTAAATCTACTGAAAGACACACCCAGACTTTATGACATGAAATACGTTCCCATCAAAATATGACAACCTGGACAGGTGGAATTCATTTCCTTTGGCTCTTAGTAGTAGAATTGAAACATATCAAAATGTATATGCTGCCGAGGTTAATGTATTTGTTCCAATCACTAGAAATAGAAATATACAAAATCCGTGGATACATTTAACTTTTAAGATATGGTTTAGGATAGACAGAGGTCAAACTGCTGAGTTGGTTCGCATAAGACCCCTACAACTCAGGATAACAGATTTAAACAGTGGATGCAGAGAGGGATCACATCATTTAGGACAATTATAAGGAACGGGGATCCAGAGCTTCCATTTCCTAAGTAAAAAATAATATATATAGCTTGGATAAACTCAATTTTTTACAGGAACCTGCAGGTTCAACACTTCTGCTTTATTTTCTTCCCCAATTTGGTGATATCCAATTATAATCCTGTCTCATCGCTACAACTCCGACAGGCTCGGGAGAGGGGACGGTTGAGTCATGCGCCCTCTTAACAAACGCTCGTTTAACCCGGAAGCCAGCCGCACCAATGTGTTGGAGGAAACATTGTTCACCCTACTGCCCGAAGTCAGCATGCAGGCGTTAGAGAGCGATGAGCCAAGTAAGGGCCCTTGTGGCCAAACCCTCCCATAAACCGGATGATGCTGGGCCAAACCCTCCCCTAACCCGGACGACGCTGGGCCAATTGTGCACCGCCCTATGGGACTCGCAGTCACAGCCAGTTGTGACACAGCAACACTGCGATCCAGTGCCTTAGACCGCTGTGCCACTCGGGAGGCACCTTCGACTACTTTTTTAAATAAATAAAAGTGATTGACACTTGGGCATCTCAGAAATTGATCCAAGTATTCACTAACGCATAACTTGGAGTATAATTATTTATTTGTTTTATTTAAAAAAAATCTTATCTTTACCTGAGTATTCTATCCTCAAAGAAACACTCTACAAACTATTAAACATAAATGGGAGGAGGAACATAACACTGAAATAACTGGGCAGATCAGTCTTACCTTTTAGTCTTGCCCTGCAATTGAAACTTACTATAATAATGGGTTTTGACATTAATTTCTTTGTATTTGGATGAAATACCTGAGAACTTGCATAATACTAAGTTTCAATTGCGGGGCAAGACCAAAAGATATGAGACCTGTTGAAGGTCCTTACTGGCAGCCAGCAAAAAGGTCATACTGGCAGCCCCCCCCCGTGACACAATGGGTAGACATTGATAAAGACATACAATATCTGGAGCATATGCCCTTTTCTTTAAGAACATATGATGAGGCCAGGAATACTTGGGAAAATGGGTTTCGTACTCAAAGATAATCTAATTCAAAGATTTAACTACATCAGATTAGTTACAGTAACATGTCACTGAAAATGCTGTGCTCCAGTGAGTAGCAGTTACAAGGTTTACAGTAATGGACAGGCGTGTTTGTACACCTGAGGCAGTGTAACTGGAGCCTGTGATTGTGTGTTGCACATGTCATTTGGAGTTTGATCTATCCTCCTCATGACTCTCTCCTTGGTGGGGATCAAAAGGTGCCAGAAAGTCAGACTAATGTTTAATAAGGGACATATTGATAGAAGAGATATCTGTAGATCTTTAGAGTTTAAGTCGGGAGATGGTAACTCGTTATACAACTTAATTGTTCCCAAAATTCCTATTGAGTTTAATTGTTACATGATTAATTTAAAACCAAGTAAACAATTAAACATAGTTGATAAAGTAAACAAGAGTCAGATTAATGAGTCACGACATTCTCTAGGACAGGTATTTCAAACTGGGGTACGCCAAATAAAAATGTGATTCACATTTTTTAAAATTAAAATAATACTTCACATTTTCAAACATTCCATTTAACTTTTACAAATGGGGCTATAGATTTGGGCGAGTTCCCCTCGCCTGAGTATCCTCGTTTCACTGCCAAAAATAAAATTAAACAATCTAGTGTTCAGCGAAACAACACCACAATGTCAAACACAGGTAGCCTCGTCAAATAATTAACATCCAATCACATTAACCGTTACTCTCTCGTAGTAATTCCACTAACGGTCCGTATGTAGCCAAACGTAGCTGCTGCTAATTCCGTTTGCTCGAAAATGTATTTTAAAAAATTGGTTAAAAAAAAATGAAGGCCCGCGTCCATAGAGACACATCAGCTCTACTGGTAGTACTGCTTACTACCAGCAGTAATACACCTGCACCAGTCGACAAGTTGTTCTGCTTTAACGAGCACATATAATGCTAGCATCAGTAATTCTACATTTGTTGTTAGCCTAGCTAGCATGGACACTGACAGTTGTGAATCTGATTCAGCCGAAGAGCTACTACCTGCCCCCTTACCCCGGAGGAAAGCACCGAACAGACAGGGACGTTGGACCATCGAAGAGACGCAAATATGATAACTACATTGATTTGGGGTTCACTTACTTATATTGGGAGTAGTGCCTTTCCTCAGCCACAGTGTGTTATATGTGCAAAAGTACCATCTCACAACTCTGAAACCTTCACTCTTGCGCAGACATTTCGAAAAAAAACATGCCAATTTGAAAAATAAGCCACGAGAGTTTTGAGCGAAAATTAAGACGACTTTCGAGTAGTTAGACATGTATAAAAGCAACAGATACCATTAATAAGAAGGGTCTAGAAGCATCTTATATGGTGAGCTACAGAGTGGCTAGGACAGGCAAGCCCCATACTATTGTGGAGGACTTCATTCTTCCTGCTGCTGCGGATATGCCTGGGACAATGCTGGGGGAAAAGGCAAAAAAAAAAACTATACAGACAATGACTCCAAACAACACTGTTTCATGACAGTGACATGGCAGGAGATGTTTTTAAACAATTACTTCTTTGCATACAAGCCAGTGAATTCTATGCGTTACAGCTGGATGAGTCAGACGTGGCGGGCCTGGCACAGCGCCTACTATATGTCCATTACATTTATGGGGGATATATTAAACCACTGGAAACCAGGACAACACGAGGAAACGTACTGGACAGCTTTATGACAAATGGACTTTGGTGGTCAAGATGTGTTGGCGCAAAAGCCATGACAGGGAGACATAGTGGAGTGGTAACGCGCTTGCAAGCAGTTGCTCCCTACGCCACTTTGGTACACTGCAGCATCCAGCTTGAAAGACATTTGGGAGACTAACAAAGTTAACCATTTTCACTGTAAAGCAAGTCCCCTGAACTCTCGTGTATTTTCTGCACTGTGCAATATGGGCAGCGACTATGTAATGCTTTACAACATACAGAAGTGCGCTGGTTATCAAGAGGCAAAGTATTGACACTTTTTTTTAAATGAAGAGACGAGCTTAAAATTCCCTTTACTGACCATCATTTCCACTTGTCTGACCGCTTGCATGATGACAAGTCTCACAACTGGCCTATCTGGGTGATGTTTCTCACCTGAATGATCTGAATGTAGGATTACAGGGACTCTCCGCAACTATATTCAATGTGCGGGACAAAAAAATGAGGCTAAGAAGTTGGAGCTCTTCTCGGTCAGCATTAACAAGGACAACACTGGTCTTTATTCATTGTATTTTTTTTTTGTGTGCAAATGAACTCAAGCTTACGGACAATGTCAAATGTGATATAGCGAAGCACCTTAGTGAGTTGGGTACGCAATTATGCATGTAATTTCCTGAAATGGATGACAAACTGGATTCGTTATCCCTTTCATGCCCTGCCTACAATCCACTTACTGATATCTGAACAAGAGAGACTCATCGAAATTGCAACAAGCAGTTCTGTGAAAATTGAATTTCAAAATCAGAAGCAACTGCCAGATATCTGGATTGGGCTGCGCTCAGAGTATCCTGCCTTGGAAAATCGTGCTGTTAAGACAGAGAATTGAAACCCGGTCTCTGTCGGGACAACTTTTAGTCATATTGCATAGAAAAAGAGAGAGCGGTAAAGTCTAGATCAGAATGGCCTTTTAACATGAAGCTTATTGAGATTTCTTTTTTAAACTAAGTTGTTCCTCCCAGTCTGGAGATACTGACCACTATAATAAACAAGGACAGATTGTCAATTTGAATTCAACCCATTTTATTTTTTAAATGTTACCTGACGTGTTCCCTCTCCCTGGAGCCAAATGTGATGTTAGGCATGTCCCACGCCAAGCTAAACTCCAGATCGTTGTGGCCCTGAGCCGGCACTGGACAGCCCACTGCCAGGGCTGCTGCCACCTTCTCTCCCTTCTGGGTGGGAGGACTGGAACCTGGGGTGGACGAGGCAGAGGGGAAGGAGGAGGAGACTGAATGTCAGGCGGTGTTAGGTTCTTCTTTTTCAGAGTAAATAACCCACGGACACTAGAGAAGCTTTAGCCATGTTTCATCCTTCCCAAAGGTTCTGTACAGCTGAAAATCAGACAGCTAAAGATTTCAGACATCACAGTTTAAATACATCCTACTTAAACTGTAAGGAAGAGGAGTGTTTTATGGCTCCACAGGAAAGAAGGTAACCAGATAGCAACCCCGATTACTCCCTTAAGACTCACCCCTCACCTCCTGACCCACAGATATCCATCGGACTTCCCTATATCAACACGTCGCTCTCCTCCATTAAACACATTCCAAAGGTTTATGTTTTTTTTATAAACTTTCTATTCAAGGCTTTGTCTCTTTGTCTTTATTTAATATCTCAATGTTCAAAGTTAAGCCGATCCCAACAGTGTCAATAAAAGACTTGACTATGACCTGGAAAAGGAATCATGTGGGTGCTGTCATTCAAACCCTACGACCCTTACAGAGGGTTATCCAACAATTACTAATATATCCCTTCCTTTCCTGTACCCAAAGATGTTACATTATATGACAATCTACAAGAATATTTGAACTGCATACGTTTAGTAAAAAGTGCCTAATTTCTAGATTTCGCTGACTACAGATCGTTGGTTCAACGCTCGATCGGCTCCAGCTAGCCGTTTTAACAACAGAGCTGGGGGGGAATCCAATAAAAAGATTTATGGGGAGGGGGGGGGGAATAATGTACAAAAAAATGTGATGTAATCAGTGATCGCCGGTTGATACCACTGACCAGTGGGGGGAGTCCAGCCGTCCATCAGCGATGAGGTCACCCCACAGCACCCCACAGGTTCCCTTTGGACTGAACGCTGTCTGGTGACTGATCTCCCTGTCAGACTTCTCACACACACATTTCACACAGTTAACAAGGTGATAATGGTTATGCCATCTTCAAATGGCCAGTGTTTTTTTAATTGAACGGAAAGTCTCAATAGAAATTAAAACAAATGATAAATCATAAACAGAAACTTTACCAGTGCACAACTGTAAAAACATATTGTGAATTTATGACGTCTACCTGTTCTCGCGCTGCCATGCACAGAGTGTAGGGGTTCAATGTGGTGCAGTGATGAAGCAAAACTCCAGACACGGACTCCCCCGCCTTCTCCAGGTGGAATGGTTCGTTCCAGTGGCCCCCGCTCTTGTCGTCCTTGTGGCCTGACCCATTGACCATGGTGAGCATGATTGAGACGTCCAGCGGGTAGTCATTCTTGTTCTCTATGTCCCACACAAACACCGCCACTGGGAGACTGGAATCCTGGAGGACGACAGAGAGAGGAGAGTCAGAGACCAAGACACATAAAACTTAGGTTTTCAAATCAAATTGTATTAGTCACATGCGCCGAATACAACCTTACAGTGAAATGCTTACTTATGAGCCCCTAACCAACAAGGCAGTTTAAAAAAAATACAGATAAGAAAAGACCGGTTAGGGTTAAAAGGTAAGTTTATGACAAGGCTGGATGACACGCTGGTCTAAGCATCATGCACCCTACTCCCTATATAGTGCACTACTTTTGGCCAGAGCCATAGTCAAAAGTAGTGCACTACATTGGGAATAGGGTGCCATTTGGGGGGGGACACGGTCTCTGCTTCAGCCACATTGGATGAAGTGGAAACGACATGACTGAAACCCAATGCTAAGTCATGCCATTGGGGGACATTCCCAGCTACCTGGTAGTCGTGGGGGATGACGGGTGACACCTGTCTACAGGTGAGGGTGACGTTCTGCCCAGGGAGGGGGTAGACTGTCCAGGCCCGGGGGTACAAGGCGTGGTAGAAGGCGTACTCTCCGCAGTAGCCCCAGTTCCAGCCCTGCAGCGTGGGGGGGCGCTCCACTGACAACACCTGCTGGTACACCGTCTGACCTCCCCGACGCAGGCACACCGTGAACTAGGAGACAGAGAGGAGGGATATGGGAAGACAAAAGGACTGGAAGAGATCTGAATATATAGTATAATGCATGTGCCACAAAGTGAACTTCATATTCACCATACTCCTACTAGACTAAATAGAGTGGACTTTAAACTAGGAGCGGTAGAGGTGGAGTCCTCAACAGTTCCTGTCGACACAGTGGATTGGGAGGAGGTCTGTTATTAACCAACAGTTAATAACTGGAGCTCAGAGGCTTTAAGTCTATTTGAAAATATTATTTGTTAAAGGCAAAACCCGTTTAGAAAACTCAGATAATTAGGAGTCCATGTGTACAGGACTTATAAACTGGACATTCTCACAGTTAACTTCTTACATAGCGTGTTACTAGGTGCTAGGCAGTTTTTTCCCCAAGCATACCTGGTTAGCGATTACAGTTTTGTAGTGGTACATCCCAGGGTTGAGTTGCCACCTGCAGAACTCCCCCCGCCAGCCTCGCGTGATGGTACCTCCTCCAATACCGCCAAGAGGAGCACCTGCAAAGGAGGGTGTTTCAGTACAGCAAATGTGTTTTCAAATGTTTCAATACCCATGAGTTTTAGTGATATTCATTAATACAGCTATTGATACTAGTTCATTGGAACATTATGGTGTGCCCACCTACCATAGATCTGCCTCAGGGGAATGGCTCGGAACATATCAATGAAAGGAGCCTTCTTCTCGATTTGAGTCTTCTTATACCACCACTTGAGATACCTACACACGTTAATAATAAGCGAACATCGTTTGAGAATCCACATGAAAAATGGGGACATTACCTGCTTGTGCGTGTTAGAGTAGGTGTAATCAGTAAACACACTTATTTTTAAATAACTCATCCCAAAGAATCTTTCACAATCACTGAATAACATCCTGAGAGGGAGGGGGGGTGCATAGCAGAAAGAGGACATTGCACGAATGGCATGTTCAAACACAAGTTCAACCCCTACATCAAGGAACAGTGAACAGCTGGCTGTATTGTGTTGTTTTATGGGACTGTTCAGGAAATGTCCTACAGTATGTAGCCATGTAGATGGTATGATTAAGAATGATTCTTATTGGTTAGGCCGAGATGAAGCGGGTCACTGTGCAGAGGAAGGGTCACTTCATTAACAAATACACAGCAACAGACTGAGGAAAAATAACATTTCTCCTTAACTCGATTTCACTCCCTCACTGTACTTCTCTCCCTCTCTTACTCACTCCCTCTCCCTCCATCCATTTCCCTATTGATCTTTGTCCATATTCCTCCCTCTGTCTATTTCTCTCGTTCATGACCTGTTTTGAATACAGGCCCAGCTGCTTACAAGCATTCAGCACTCTGAACAAAGGCTGGGTCAAAACAGAACACGCCCCACACAAGGAATTGTGGGGGATTGGCCGGATAAATGGAGGAATTGTCTGTCGTGGGCTCAGAGACTGGCAGGACAGAGTGGTGGGGATCAGATATTGTTGATGTTGGGAGAGGCCAGATGGAAGTGCTCATTTCAGAAGTGGGTTGCTCTTTTTGACTCATACATGGAGCAGGCCTTTGCTCACAAGTTGCTGAAATACCAGCCCTTTGTGTCACACCTGAACAGCCTTGGTAATCAGTGAAAAATTGTAATGCTGGAGCCTCTACCATGTATAGAGGCTGACAGCAGGTGGCCTTCAGTTTACAGGCCTGCATAGGACAAAGGCAAAGCAGCTAGCAAGGTACTACTCTGTGTCACCCGTCATAGGCAGGCAGCCTTTCTGTATGGAGAATGTTCTTTCTGTATCCACATATCCATGACCTATGAAATGTTATGAATATTTGACGCAAATGTAATTTGTTGATTCAAATAAAGTATTTAAAATGTGTGTGTGTGTGTGTGTGGGGTGTCACACAGAGGCACAGTGTTGGTAATTGATTAGACTATCGACTTCAGGCCATTAAAAACAATTGGGCCTTAGGCCTAAACCTGCAATTAACGCTAAAGATGACAGGGTGCACATGCTAGATTAGAACACAGACTGCCACAAATCAAATACAGAATAGCCTATTAGCTCAACACGGTCTTAAAATCAGGGGTCAAAGAAAATAAGTTGCCACCATAACGGCCAGCTCAGAAATACTGACAACTTTACTGTAGACATTAGACAACGGCATTTGGCCTGCTGAATTTAGTCACAAAATGGATACAAATGGGCAGAGTTACAGGTCTGCTCGACTTCAAATAGGATCTGAACAGGACTTGTTGTAGGAAAATGATGGCCACAGGTAAACAAAGAACACTCTTCAATGGATCCTTGTGAAAAATGTCAGTCAGTCCTGCTCTATTGAGCGACAGACAGACCTCTGAATCAGGGCTGGAGACTAATCGAATTGAAGGCAGTCAACTTAGGAAGTGATTTTAATTTTAAATTCTAAAATGTAAAAACTTGTGAAATAACTTCTACGCCTCAGTTTATTGAGAAGTCATTGAAAATAGACTGTTCTCAAATTTGGAATAGTTACTTCCGTTCACATCCTGAATACCTATCCTTGAACTCAAATTGACCCCAGCTCTGAATATAGGGCAGGTTTTTAGTCTACCTGAGGGTAGCCTTCTTACCTGTGAACTGTTCAAAGAATATAGGCTAAACAGCCAATGATTAACTGGCATTGCCATGGTGACCGACTGTGGGGGGGGGGGGGGGGGGCGGACCACGTAAAATAGACTGGCAGCCCACACCTTTAAGGATAGCGCCCTCATTTTACTGTTGTTAGGCCTATAGTCTAAGCCATCTTGTTTTGTTAAGACAGCTCAAGGAAGAGGCAAAGTCCATGAATGTGAAGTTGAGTAGAGTTAATTTATAATTTCTTCGCTGTTTGCCTAGCTCATTCACTTCAGGCACCAGAAGACTGTTTAATGTGGAAGAGAGCTCAACAGTATTCAAACATACACACCACACCAGTCAATGGCTAGCCTCCACCCAGTACCCTGACCTGAACCTTAGAGACTGCTGCTCTATGTACATCGTCATTAAACACGGGCCACTTTAATAAATGTTTACATACCGTTTTACCCACTTCACATGTACATACTCTATCCTAGTCAAGGTTCATCCTATATAACTACTGGTGTACAGACCTTTTCTATTCACACACTGTCCACACACACTGGACACTGACATTTTGGGGATTTGTGTGTATTGCTAGGTACTGTAAACACAAGCATTTCACTGTACCTGCAGCAAAATCTGCAAATACACTACCGTTCAAAGGTTTGGGTCACATAGAAATGTTCTTGTTCTTGAAAGAAAAGTACATTTATCATTTTTTATCCATTAAAATGACATTAAGTTGATTAGAAACACAGTGTAGACATTGTTAATGTTGTAAACGACTATTGTAGCTAGAAAGTGCTTATTTCCAATGGAATATCTACATAGGCATACAGAGGCCCATTATCAGCAGCCATCACTCCTGTGTTGCAATGGTTGCTATTCCAAGTTGATCCTTTTAAAAAGTCTAATTGATCATTAGAAAACCCTTTTGCAATTATGTTAGCACAGCTGAAAACAGTCGTTCTGGTTAAAGAAGCAATAAAACTGTCCTTCTTTAGACACGTTTGAGTATCTGGAGCATCAGCATTTGGGGTTTCGATTAAGGCTAAAAAAATTTTTTTAAATCGCCAGAAACAAAGACCTTTCTTCAGAAACTTGTCAGTCTAATCTTGTTCAGGGAAATTAAGTCTATTCCATGCGAGAAATTGCCAAGAAACTGAAGATCTCGTGCAACACTGTACTACTCCCTTCACAGAACAGCACAAACTGGCTTTAACCATAATTGAAGGAGTGGGAGGCCCCGGTGCACAGCTGAGCAAGAGGACAAGTACATTAGAGTGTCTAGTTTGAGAAAGACGCCTCACAAGTCCTCAACTGGCAGCTTCATTAGATGAGACTGGTGTTTTGCAGGTACTATCTAATGAAGCTGCCAGTTGAGTACTTGTGAGGCATCTGTTTCTCAAACTAGACACTGATGTACTTGTCCTCTTGCTCAGCTGTGCACCGGGGCCTCCCACTCCTCTTTCAATTAGTTTGCGCTGTTCAGGAGGCTGAAGAAATTCGGCTCGTCACCGAAAGCACTCAAACTTCTACAGATGCACAATCGAGAGCATCCTGTCGGGCTGTATCACCGCCTGGTACAGCAACTGCTCGGCCCGCAACCGTAAGGCTCTCCAGAGGGTAGTGAGGTCTGCACAACGCATCACCGGGGGCAAACTACCTGTCCTCCAGGACACCTACACCACCCGATATCACAGGAAGTCCATAAAGATCAAGGACAACAACCACCCGAACCACTGCCTGTTCACCCCGCTATCATCCAGAAGGAGAGGTCAGTACAGGTGCATCAAAAAAGGGACCGAGAGACTGAAAAACAGCTTCTATCTCAAGGCCATCAGACTGTTAAACAGCCACCACTAACATTGAGTGGCTGCTGCCAACATACTGACTCAGCTCACTTTAATAATGGAAATTGATGGAAACTCATGTAAAAAATGTATCTCTAGCCACTTTAAACTATGCCACTTTATGTTTACATATCCTACATTACTCATCTCATATGTATATACTGTACTCGATACCATCTACTGCATCTTGCCTATGCTGTTCTGTACCATCACTCATTCATACGTCTTTATGTACATATTCTTTATCCCCTTACACTTGTGTATAAGGTAGTAGTTGTGGAATTGTTAGGTTAGATTACTCATTGGTTATTACTGCATTGTCAGAACTTGAAGCACAAGCATTTTGCGACGCTCGCATTAACATCTGCAAACCATGTGTATGTGATAAATAAAATTTGACATCATGGGGAAAAAGAAAAAAAAAATCAAGAAATCAGCCATGACCTCCACAAGTCTGGTTCATCCTTGGGAGCAATTTCCAAATGCCTGAAGGTACCACGTTAATCTGTACAAACAATAGTACCCAAGTATAAATACCATGGGACCACGCAGCCGTCATACCGCTCAGGAAGGAGATGCTTTCTGTCTCCTAGAGATGAACGTACTTTGGTGAAAAAAGTGCAAATCAACCCACGAACTACAGCAAAGGACATTGTGAAGATGCTGGATGAAACAGGTACAAAAGTATCTATATCCATAGAAAAATTTGTCCTATAGACAGGCCGCACAGCAAGGAAGAAGCCACTGCACCAAAACCACCATAAAAAAGCTAGATCACAGTTTGCAACTACACATGGGACAAATATCATACTTTTTGGAGAAATGCTCTGCTCTGATGAAACAAAAATAGAACTGTTTGGCCATAATGACCATCGTTATGTTTGGAGGAAAAAGGGGGATGCTTGCAAGCCTGACTCAGTTACACCAGTTCTGTCAAGAGGAATGTGCCAAAATTCTCCCAACTTATTGTGGGAAGCTCGTGGAAGGCTACTCAGAACATTTGACCCAAGTTAAACAATTTAAAGGCAACGCTACCAAATACTAATTGAGTGTATGTAAACTTCTGACCCACTGGGATTGTGATTAAAGAAATAAAAGCTGAAATAAATCACTCTACTATTATTCTGACATTTCACATTCTTAAAATAAAGTGGTGATCCTAACTGACCTAAGACAGGGAATTTTTTACAAGGATTAAATGTCAGGAATTGTAAAAAAAACTGAGTTTAAATGTATTTGGCTAAGGTGTATATAAACTTCCAACTTCAACTGTAGTGCTGTTGGCATATTATTTAAAGCATTATTGTATTACTTTGTTATTTAAAGCTAACAGATGTTCATTTTCCAGTTGATCTAGTTGCAGTCGGTCTGCAGTAGTTGTCATGTTAATACACCCACCAGCCAGGTCAAACCAAACAGTGACATCACCTCTGTACCACTGAGGATATCTTTTCACATGTGATTAGTCTAAAACACTGTGTGTGTGTGTGTGTGTGTGTGTGTGTGTGTGTGTGTGTGTGTGTGTGTGTGTGTGTGTGTGTGTGTGTGTGTGTGTGTGTGTTCTCCGCATGATTCCCAACTCCAATAGCACAGCTGAAAACAACCCAGGTCCAACAGGCTGTTTTTATCTTCTGCTGGTAATCCTTACTTTCATTGTTTTGTTACCAGAAGCACTGCAGGCCTACAGTAGATCAATATTAGGCTTTGTATCAAGCAAGCCACCCACACCTGATTAACCTACTCTCAGGAATGCAGGATTCTGGGCTGGCAGCAGTACAAGGTCTAAGCTGGCATGTCCTGAATGTAATATTATGAGTCTCAAATGGTTTCAGAGGGGGAGCAACAACAACCACCAATCAGTCCACAGATGTTAGAAACCCATTCAGGATAGAATTAGGCCTTGGTGTCAAACACAGACTGAGGCAAGTCATTTCCACAACAAAGCTAGCTTGTGTTTCTATGTCAAGTAAGTGAAGGATTGAGGTGTGAGAGACCAGTTTGGAGAAGAAGCTGGGTTGTGTGTTTCTTTACCCACTACTAGTCACAGCACCTGCCCTTTTGGACAAGGAAAGAAACATGAGACTACACCTGGCACCCTGGCAGGTAGGCTGCTCTGCTGCACCATAGGGACCCATGCCAGAGAAAAGTGATAGGCTACATACCCTTGCACTGAAAAATGCCTCTCCTTGCCACTATGTAGAATGAAGATACATTGTGCTCAACCATAGAACACAAATCTCTCTCCTTTAAGTATAAATACTATGAATAACAGTTTGGCTATAGTAACTGGCTGGCTTGACACGATGAGAGGTGGTGTTCAGGGGGCTCACCTGACTCCAAGGCCAATGTGTTCAACGATGTTGGAGAGGGACACATCTTTGGCTTGAAACGGCTTCCTTTTCTCCTTGAACTCATGCGCCAAGCAGATCCGCCAGCCGTCCTTCGGTACCCCATAGCCGAGTTCCAAAGACACATACCGACTCATGAGCTCGGCTGTTGAGCTGTTGTCACCCGACTCCATGTTCAGCCGGTAGTCGGATAGAAAGGAAAGGGAGCTCTTCTTGAGAACGGGAACCTGCCCGGTGTCTATTCCGCTGAGTTGGAACAACCCCTGTTAAACCTGTTGGAAACGAGATAATTGTCTGGGTTGTGCAAGAAGAATCCATTTGTAAAGTGCCCTAGAGCCATTTGAGTGACAGTAAAACAAATACATTTCTCAACTGAACGTATTTTTATTCACGTGTGAGGATTCCTAAATGACAACTTTAGATACCTGGGCAACAGGTCCATCAGGTGAGGACAGGTATGTAGTTCTCAGATAATTATTCCTCCATCTTCATCAAGTGGGAGGACAACTTGCCATAATAATATTAAATAGAGATTCAATTTACCACAAACTATGATCTGTTGAATAATGTATGTCTTCAAGAGCGATAATTTATCTGAGATGACATAAGGTCTCAAGCCAGCTCTCTAACGAAAAGTGATGTTTGGAAATGTCAAAGATAGTAGAGGCAACAGTAAGGAAGGTAAACTTCAACTTGCTCTCACCGTTGTTGACCCAGGTATCTATCCGAGACCCTGATCGTCCAGTGTGGTAGAACGGACACTGGCACCTATCGAGGCGTGTGTGCGCAGGTGGTTTAGCCAGTGGCGTCTACTGCCAGTTAATGTGTCCAAGTAAACAACAACGAGCTATTGAAAAACCTGCATTATGCAGAGCATGCACAGGTAGCTAGCTACGCATGCAATGAAGGACAATGGATACCGGTCGCCTGGTTAGCTAGCTAGGGGTTCTCAACGAATATTGAAGCTAACTGACGTTAGCATCTCAATAGACGTGGGTTTGTCGTCAGACAGAGAGCTTCTGCAAATCCGTAGACACCCGGTTTTGATTTCAGAGTCAGATTCTTGGTCACGTAGGCTGTATCATTCTGTTCAAAATACAGTAACAATGTCAGATTAACGATTTCGCACGGCTACTCTCTGGTAGATGTCCAAATGCAATTCTAAACGGACAGCCGACCTGAGTGACAAGTTGAAATAGTGCTAGGAGAGCGCCCAATATGCAAAGTCTTACAGTAGGCTACACTATTGAAGTTCATTTTGTGAGACTGGGCCAACTCACCAGGAAAGATGGGGGGGGGTATTTATACCGTTCCTCCCATTTGTGCAAAACGAACTATATTTTTCCTCTATATGCAGTAAGGTTGATTGCATAAAGTATGTGAGTGTCATATTATGGCTGTTATTAAATATATTAGCACTGTTATGTCCAATAAATGTTCCCGAACACACTATAAACCCACACTAGCTACTTACAATATAAATAGCTCCTCCCATATGCCACGGAGCTCCTTTAGATGGCCAACAAAATGTTATTCCTGAAAAATGCACATTTGAGACAATGCTTGTCAAATTGGAATTGAACTGGTCATTTGTACAATTGGAATTGAACTGATCATTTGTAAGTATAACACACATTTATTAATTCATCGGGTTCAATAGTTGTGTCCAATACCGGGAAAATAGTACGTTGAACGTCTTTTCAATTTTACCCCGCGATACGGTATGTTCGTGCAGTTGCGAGATGGAACGCTTTATTAATGCTTTGTTGTTGTGTTGCTGAATTTGTCTCAAATAATTTACAACTGCTTACAGTGGGTATTTCATATCGATTTGACAGTTTGATTTGGATGGCCTAAATTTGAGTCGTAACTCATTGGCTAGCTGGTGCCACATCTGAGGCCAAGGTATGGTTTTCGAAACATTATTCTACTTCAATGGTTAGCCTAACTTGGTAGCTACCTAAATGACTGATTTGGAGACAGCAGTCAGTAGATAACCCTAGCTAGGGTTATCTCGCTGCAATTTAATTTAGCAAGGTCTCGCTCAAAATAACCAAACTACCGAGCTAACACAACACGTTTTTTTCAAACCTAGCTAGCTGCCGTTCCAAATAACGTGTGTTATAACGTTACTGTTTACATTTTTTTTCTACTGTATTATTGACTGTATGTTTGTTTATGCCATGTGTAACTCTGTTGTTGCATGTGTCAACTGCTTTGCTTTGTCTTGGCCAGGTCGCAGTTGTAAATGAGAACTTGTTCTCAACTAGGCTACCTGGTTAAATAAAGGTGTTATATATTATTTTGTGTTCCTCAAGTACAGATGATCGAGGTGGTGGCCTCAATGGCCCGAGGCCCGGTGTTCCTGGCCGGGGAGGTGATGGAGTGTCTCATCACTTTCACCAACCCCATATCCCATCTCTCCACCTCCGCCAGCAGGTCTGTTATCTTTCTCTCACTCACACATCACCCATTCTTCAGTAGTGCTCAATTGTGATTATATGCATGTACATTTTAGTTAGCAATACTGTATGTAAGGTTTACATGGGGTAAAAAGTCTCAAAACATGACTAAAAAGTGTGTGTGTCAGTGAGATGCTGGCGTGGGCCAGTGCCCAGATCCACTGCCAGTTCCATGCCAGTGAGAGCAGAGTGGCGCTGCCAGCCCAGGGCACCAAGCAGGATGTCCAGGCAGAGAGCGACACTGTCCTCATCCCCAGCAGAGGTGAGTGGCTAGACATAATTAATAATCCACACACACATGTTGAGTGAGGTGGAAAGTGTCAAAATGCAACTATATTTTAGTTAAAGTACCAGTCAAAGGGTCTTACTTTATTTGTACTATTCTCTACATTGTATAATAGTGAAGACATCAAAACTATAAAATAACACATGGAATCATGTAGTAACCAAAAGTGTTAAACAAAATATATTTGAGATTCTTCAAAGTAGCCACTCTTTTCCTTGACGACAGCTTTGCACATGCTTGGCATTCAGCTTTACCTGGAATGCATTTCCAACATTCTTGGAGTTCCCACATGCTGAGCACTTATTGGCTCCTTTTCCTTCACTCTGTGGTCCGACTCACCCCAAACCATCTCAATTTGGTTGAGGTCGGGGGATTGTGGAGGCCAGGTCATCTGACGCAGCACTCATCACTCTTCTTCTTGGTCAAATAGCCCTTACACAGCCTGGAGGTGTGTTGGGTCATTGATATGATACGCCCACTTAGTGCAAACCAGATGGGATGGTGTAACGCTGCAGAATGACAAGACACCTGTCAATTTAAATGCATTCCAGGTGACTGCTTCATGAAGCTGGTTGAAAGAATGCCAAGAGTGTGCGACACTGTCATCAAGGTAAAGGGTGGCTACTTTGAAGAATCTCAAATATAAATATGTTTTGATTTATTAACACTTTGTTTTGGTTACTAAATGATTCCATGTGTGTTATTTCATAGTTTTGATGTCTTCACTAAATAGTACAAATAAAGAAAGCCTTGAATGATTAGGCAGGTCCAAACCTTTGATTGGTATTGTATGTACTTACTGCCCCCCCAAATCTTACCCATCTGCTCAGTGTGAAGGGCCTCCCCTATGCCCTTTATACCTGTCTCTGTACAAATTCTATCTATCCCAAATGGCACCATATTCCCTACTTACTTTTGACCTGAGCCCTTTGTCCCCTAATGAACTACATAGGGAACAGGTTGCCATTTTGTATCCCCGGTCTGTCTGAGCCACCATGACTGCACATTACACCTTGTGATGGAGATTAACCCTGGGACTGTTAGTATACTGTGAATGTTTGTGCCTGTCAATTCGGGAAGGGATTTTAATTTAAAATTCCCCCTAAAAAGTTGAATGACTTTTGACATCAATAGCTTCTCGTAGTTGCCCTTTTTCAATTATTGAATAGGAATTTCAGTTTACTGACTAAATTGACTGCCTTCGATTGACCCAAATTAACCATGCTGTATGTGTATGCTGCCTTGACATCCTTAAACCACTGCTGCCTGCGCAGTCAAATCATCTTGGCTTGACTGAATTAGCACATAATACATTTAGCTTACTTTTCACTTTAAGTGCATGGAGTAGATTATAGATTATAATTTTTATTTTGGGGGGGGGTCTGATACAAAATGACCTTTTCTTTCCCTCTACCTGCTTTCTTCACCAGGAGAAGGAGGGCAGTGCATGTTGGACACGCCTCCCAAGATACTATTCTGTGACCTGCGCCTAGACCCCGGAGAGAGCAGAACTTGTAAGAGCACCACAACTGGACTCTGAGCATAGAAATCAGATCAGAGGGGATTCACTCAATCATCTCCTTTCTCCATCCCCCCTCAATCTTTTTTTATATGTGTGCTATTTAGCAGACACATTTATCCACAGCAACTTAGTCAAGCACGCATGCATTTAAAAATACATTTAAATATGGGTGGTCCCAGGAATGTAACTCACTTTCCTGGCTTTATAGGAGCCGTGCTTTACCATTTGAGCTACAGTTTCTCTTGCTCTCTCACTACTTTTTCCTCCCTCAGACTCATACAGTGAGGTGGTTCCCAACGACGGGCCTCCTAGTTTTCGAGGCCAGTCAGTGAAGTATGTTTATAAGCTGACCATCGGCTGCCAGAGGGTCAGCTCTCCAATCAAACTACTGAGGGTCCCCTTCAGAGTCCTCGTCCTGCATGGTGAGCTGTCCTCCTGACCCTCTTACTCAAGTCTAATCAACAGAAGTACATCTCACATCAGTTGTGTTCAGAAAGGAGATGTGTGTGTGTATATATATACATACATACATGCATACATACACCGTAGCCAAATACATTTAATCCTAGTAAAAAGTCTGTTAGGATCACCACTTTATTTTAAGAATATGAAATTTCAGAATAATAGTAGATTTATTTGAGCTTTTATTTCTTCCATCACATTCCCAGTGGGTCAGAAGTGTACATACACTTAATTAGTATTTGGTAGCATTGTCTTTAAATTGTTTAACTTGGGTCAAATGTTTCGGGTAGCCTTCCACAAGCTTCCCACAATAAGTTGGGTGAATTATGGCCCATTCTTCCTGACCGAGCTGATGTAACTGAGTCAGGTTTGTAGGCCTACTTGTTCACACATGCTTTTTCAGTTCTGCCCACAAATTGTCTATAGGACTGAGGTCTTTGTGATGGCCACTCCAATACCTCGACTTTGTTGTCCTTAAGCCATTTTCCCACAACTTTGGAAGTATGCTTGGGGTCATTGTCCATTTGGAAGACCAATTTATGATGTCGTGTCTTTACTATCATTAACTGAAGACTTATAGTTTTTATCAAAGATTCTCTGTAATTAGTATTATGCGATTAGACTGATTAATCATGTAACTGTAATTACTAGGAAGTCGGGGCACCAAGGAAATATATTCAGATTACGAAGTTATCATTTCCTAAAATAACTTTTCAGATATTTTATCTGATCAATTAGTCTTCGAATTAATGAATTATTTACTTCACGTTAGTCTCATTCCAAACGTCGTAAATTGTTGGTAATCTGCACGGACCCAGTCTGAGTCATCCATACATCAATTGTCTTAAATAATTTATTTATTACTAAGTCATTCACAGGAATGCATAAGCAAACAAGGTAAATGTGGTTACAAGAAATGATAGGAGAATGTGCCCTAGTGTGCTAAACCGGCATCGCGGCTTGTTAGACAAAAGGGGAAGTGGGGGGTCGACTAGTCACTACAGAGTGATAATTATAACAATTGAAATACTAATCCTTTACACATGAACGCTTACTCATTCGGGAAGAATTGCAATCAATATATATATATTCACGCTCAGTGTGTTGTCTTGATTGCTGGTGAAAAGTTTGTTTCTGGAGAGTTTCGTCCTCTCTCCCTTTTGTGGTTATAGTGGATAGTTCAGAGTGACATTGTTATAGGATGGATGTTTTGGAGGTTGTCGTTCTTCGCGTTCAATGATACCGAATTCCCAGCTGCAGACTAGTAATTAATATCAAAGACTTGTTCTTATTCTGTCGGTATCGATAGTCTTTCTCTCCTCTTAGTGGAGAAAAGCATGGTCTGCAACCTTTAGCCGTCTTGTAATTGAGCTCGGTCTGGTGATAATTTCTCAAAGTTGGGTTTTATTCGGAATGGCAGAAAAGGGCTGTCCCAGGACGCCTGACCCTAACTGGGCTCAGGGGCGGTCCTCTGATTTAGTTCAAATCAAAAGGGAATTGTATTTTTCTTCATTAAACAGTCCCAAATCATATTACACAATTATACAAACAGTATCATACTCATTCATCTTATACAACGATTAGATGTAAACCTCATATCTGAGGCTATTATATAAACAGTGTTATGGTAATGTGGCCACAGTCTCCAATGAGCTTCCCCAAGTTGTAACAAACGGACCAGTTCCTAGCTGGATTCTTCACCGATCTTTTATACTTCCTCCTGAACATGAAATTTGTTTGTACCTCAAGTTCTGTGAGGTGGAAGGAATTCCTGCTTTCCTCAGGAATTTACGACGTCTCTCTTACCACAGTAACCTAGTTGGAGGCAGGGAGAGGGGGATGGGGCTTGCTATACCCAAAGAGGCCAACGTCATGACAATGACCAAGCTTTAACTTCCTGACTGATGTCTTGAGATGTTGCTTCAATATATCCACACAAATTTCCCTCCTCGTGATGCCATCTATTTTGTGAAGTGCACCAGTCCCTCCTGCAGCAAAGCACCCTCACAACATGATGCTGCCACCCCCGTGCTTCACGGTTGGGATGGTGTTCTTCAGCTTGCAAGCCTCCCCCTTTTTCCTCCAAACATAACGATGGTCATTATGGCCAAACTGTTCTATTTTTGTTTCATCAGACCAGAGGACATTTTTCCAATAAGTATGATCTTTGTCCACATGTGCAGTTGCAAACCATAGTCTGGCTTTTTTATGGTGGTTTTGGAGAGGTTGCTCAGCAGCCTTTGAGGTTATGTCGATATAGGGCTTGTTTTACTGTGGATATAGTTACTTTTGTACCTGTTTCCTCCACCATCTTCACAAGGTCCTTTGCTGCTGTTCTGGGATAGATTTTCACTTTTCGCACCAAAGTAGGTTCTGTCTCCTAGAGATGAACGTGTCTCCTTCCTGAGCGGTATGATGGCTGCATGGTCCCATGGTGTTTATACTTGCGTACTATTGTTTGTACAGATGAACGTGGTACCTACAGGCGTTTAGAAATTGCTCCCAAGGATGAACCAGGCTTGTGCAGATCTACACATTTTGTTTTCTGAGGTCTTGGCTGATTTTCTTTTGCTTTTCCCATGATGTCAAGCAAAGAGGCACTGCGTTTGAAGGTATGCCTTAAAATTAGAGGTCGACCGATTTTATGATTTTATGATTTTAATACCCATACTGAATGAACACTTTTATTTTCACTTAATATAATTCATCAATAAAATCAATTTTAGTCTCAAATAATGAAACCTGTTCAATTTGTTTTAAAGAATGCAAAAACAAAGTGTTGGAGAATAAAGTAAAAGTGTAATATGTGCCATGCAAAAAAGCTAATGTTTAAGTTCCTTGTTCAGAACATGAGAACATATGAAAGCTGGTGGTTCCTTTTAACATGAGTCTTAAATATTTCCAGGTAAGACGTTTTATGTTGTAGTTATTATAGGACTGTTTATCTCTTTTCCATTTGTATTTCATATACCTTTGACTATTGGATGTTCTAATAGGTACTTGAGTATTGCCAGCCTAATCTCAGGAGTTGATAGGCTTGAAGTCATAAACAGCGCAATGCTTGAAACATTGCGAAGAGCTGCTGGCAAACGCAGTAAAGTGCTTTTTGAATTAATGCTTACGAGCCTGCTGCTGACTACCACTGCTCAGTCAGACTGCTCTATCAAACCATAGACTTAATTATAACATAACACACGGAAATACGAGCCTTAGTTCATTAATACGGTCAAATCCAGAAACTATCATTTTGAAAACTGTTTATTCTTTCAGTGAAATACGGAACCGTTCTCTATTTTATCTAACAGGTGGCATCCCTAAGTCTAAATATTGCTAGATAAACAAGCTAGATAAATTAGTAATATCATCAACCATGAGTAGTTAACTAGTGATTATGTTAAGATAGATCGTTTTTTTTATAAGATGCGTTTAATGCTAGCTAGTACTTTGCCTTGGATCCTTGCTGCACTCGCATAACAGGTAGTCAGCCTGCCACGCAGTCTCCTCGTGGAGTGCAATGTCTTCGGCCATGATCTGTGTCCAAATAAATGCAGATTATTGATAACTTGAAATCGGTCCTAATACATCCAGTTACACCTCCAATTGATTCAATGATGTAAATTAGCCTTTTAGAAGCTTCTGAAGCCATTACATTTTCTGGAATTTTCCAAGCTGTTTAAAGGCACACTAAGTTGACTGTATGTAAACTTCTGACCCACTGGAATTGTGAGAAAGTGAATTAAAAGTGAAATAATCAGTCTGTAAAACAATTGTTGGGAAAATTAAGTGTCATGCACAAAGTAGATGTCCTAACAGACTTGCCAAAACCATAGTTTGTTAACAAGAAATTTGTGGAGTGGTTGAAAAATGAGTTTTAATGACTCCAACCTAAGTGTATGTAAACTTCCGACTTCAACAGTATGTATACATTTACGGACAGATACTACCTGAATTTGTGAAATAAGAACACATCCGTTGCAAAATGTTTTGGGAACATGGTGCATACAGAACACAAACTACAGTGACTTCAGAAAGTAATCATACCCCTTGGCTTATTCCACATGTTACAGCTTGAATTCAAAATTGATCAAAAAATGTATCACCATCTATGCACAATACCCCATAATTACAGTGTTTTCTTTTTGTGATTTATTGAAGATGAACTACAGAAACACCTCATTTACATACAGTGCTAGTCAAAAGTTTGGACACCTATTCATTCCAGGGATTTACATTATTTTTACTATTTTCTACATTGTAGAATAATAGCGAAGACATCAACACTATGAAATAACACACATGGAATCATGTAGTAACCAAAAAAGTGTTTAACAAATAGAAATGTTATTTGAGATTCTTCAAATAGCCACCCTTTGCCTTGGTGACTACATCTTTGTCAATCAAGAATATGTTAATAACTTTGAAAGTTTCTTCAAGCGGAGTCGCAAAAACCATTAAGCACTATGATGAGACTGGCTCTCATGAGGACCGGCACAAGAAAGGAAGACCCAGAGTTACCTCTGCTGCAGAGAATATGTTCATTGGAGTTACCAGCATCAGAAATGGCATCCCAAATAAATGCTTCACATTGTTTAAGTAACAGACATATCTTAACATCAACTGTTCAGTGGAGACTGCGTGAATCAGACCTTCATGGTCAAATTGCTGCAAAGAAACCACTACGAAAGGACACCAATAAGATGAAGAGACTTGCTTGGGCCAAGAAACTCAAGCAATTGACATTAGACAAGTGGGAATCTGTCGTTTGGTCCGATGGGTCCATATTTTAGGTTTTTGGTTCGAACCTCTGTGTCTTTGTAAAATGCAGATTAGTGAACGGATTATCTGTGTTCCCACCATGAAGCTTGGCTGAGGTCTGGGGATGCTTTGCTGGTGATACTGTCTTAGTTTATTTAGAACTCAAGGCATGCTTAACCAGCATGGCTACCACAGAATTCTGCAGCAATACGCCATCCCATCTGGTTTGCGCTTAGTGGGAGCATCCTTTGTTTTTCAACAGGACAATGACTCAACACACCCCCAGGCTGTGTAAGGGCTATTTGATCAAGAAGGAGAGTGAATGACTACTGCATCAGATGACCTGGCCTCGACAATCACCCGACCTCAACCCAATTTAGATTTTTTGGGGGATGGGTTGGACCGCAGAGTGACGGAAAAGCAGCCAACAAGTGCTCAGCATATGTGGGAACTCCAAGACTAATGGAAAAGCATTTCAGGTGAAGCTGGTTGAGAGAATGCCAAGAGTGAGCAATGCTGTCAAGGTTAAGGGTGGCTACTTTTGAAGAATCTCAAATATAAAATGTATTTTGATTTGTTTAATACTTTTGGTTACGACGTGTTGATGTCTTAACCATTTTTCTACAATGTAGAAAATAGTTTTTTTTTTTAAGTGAAGCACTTGAACGAGTAGGTGTCCAAACTTTTGACTGGTACTGTAAGTATTCACACCCTGGAGTATCAATATTTGCTCAAGTATATTTGCTATCTAGTATTAATCATTACTCGATAGCCATTTTCAAGTCTTTCAAAATATTGTCAAGCTGATTTTAAGTCCAAACTGTAACTAGGTCACTCAGGAACATTCAGTGTCTTCTTGGTGAGCAACTCCAGTGCATTCGGAAAGCATTCAGACCTCTTGACTTGTTCCACATTTTGTTACAGCCTTATTCTAAAATGTATTCAATAAATGTTTCCCTCATAACTACACACAATACCCCATAATGACAAAGTGGAAACAGTTTTTAGACATTTTTCCAAAACAGAAATACCTTATTTACGTAAGTATTCAGACCCTTTGCTATGAACCTCGAAATTGAGTTCCTGTTTCCATTGATCATCCTAGTGATGTTTCTACAACTTGATTGGAGTCCACCTATGGTAAATTCAGTTGCTTGGACATGATTTGGAAAGGCACACAACTGTCTATTTAAGGTCCCACAGTTGACAGTGCATGTCAGAGCAAAAACCATGCCATGAGGTCAAAGAATTGTTTGTAGAGCTCTGAGACAGAATTGTGTCAATACACCGATCTGGGCAAGGGTACCAAAACATTTCTGCAGCATTGAAGGTCCCCAAGAACACAGTGGCCTCCATTCTTAAATGGAAGAAGTTTTGAACCACCAAGACACTTCCTAGAGTTGGCCAAACTGAATAATCAGGGGAGAAGGACCTTGGTCAGCGAGTTTGCCAAAAGGCACCTGAAGGACAAGATTCTCTGGTCTGATGAAACCAAGATTGAACTATTTGGCCTGAATGCTAAGCGCCACGTCTGAAGGAAACTTTGCACCATTCCTACGGTGAAGCGTGGTGGTGGCAGCATCATGCTGTGGGGATGTTTTTTAGCGGGAGGGACTGAGACTAGTCAGGATTAAGGCAAAGATGAACTCAAGGCCTCAGACTGGGGTGACTGTTCACCTTCCAACGGAACAACCCTAAGCACACAGCCAAGACCATGCAGCAGTGGCTTCGGGACAAGTCTTTGAATGTCCTCGAGAGGCCCAGCCAGAGCCCAGACTTAAACCTGATCGAACATCTCTGGAGAGACCTGAAAATAGCTGTGCAGCAACGCTCTCCATCTAACCTGTCAGAGTTTGAGAGGATCTGCAGAAAAGACTGGAATAAACTCCCCCTATAAAGGTGTGCCAAGCTTATTAGCTTCAAACCCAAGAAGACTCGAGGCTGTAATTGCTGCCAAAGGTGCTTCAACAAAGTACTGAGTAAAGGGTCTGAATACTTATGTAAATGTATTTCAGTTTCGTTTTACATTTGGGGGAGCGATTTAATCCATTTTAGAATAAGGCTGTAACATAATGTGGAAAAAGTCAAGGGGTCTGAAGGCTTTCCGAATGCACTGCAGATAAAGGCCTGTCCTGCTGAAAGGTGAATTAGTCTCCCAGTGTCTGTTGGAAAACAGACTGAACCAGGATTTCCTCTGCCTGTGTTTATAGCTGTATTCTGTTTTTATATAAAAACAACTCCCTAGTCCTTGCAGATGACGTTCAGATCCATAACATGATGCAGCCACCACAATGCATGAAAATATGGAGTCCTACTCAGTGTTTGGTTTCCCCTAAAAATAACACTTTGTATTCAGGTCAAAAAGTTAATTTCTTTGCCACAATGCATGTTTTGTAATTATTTATTGTGTACAGTCTTCCTCCTTTTCACTGCCATGTAGGTTAGTATTGTGGAGTACAGTGTTGTTAAGCAATGCTCAGTTTTCTCATATCGTAACCATTAAACTCTGACCGTTTTAAAATCACCATTGGCCGGGCCTCCCAAATGGCTCAGCGGTCTAAGGCATTGCTAGAGGCGTCACTATCGCCTTGGGTTTGATTCCAGGCTGTGTTGCTGGTCGCAACTGGGAGACCTATAAGGCGGCACACAATTGGCCCAGCGTGGTCCAGGTTAGGGGAGGGTTTGGCTGGCCGGGCTGTCCTTGTCCCATCGCGCTCTTGCGACTCCTTGTGGCGGGCAGGGCGACTGCACACTCATGTTGCCTGTTGTACGTTGTTTCCTCTGCCACGGTGGTGCTGCTGGCTTCCGGGTTAAGCGAGCAGTGTGTCAAGAAGCAGTGAGGCTTAGTAGGGTCATATTTTGGAGGACGCATGGCTCTCGACCTTCACCTCTCCCGAGTCCATACAGGAGTTAGAGCGGTGCAAGACTACGTACCAATTGGATATCTTGAAAAAGGGGTAAAAAACTAACACAAAAAATATTTTTTGGCCTCATGGTGAAATCCCTGAGCATGTTCCTTCCTCTCCAGCAACTATGTTAGGAAGGGCACCTTTTATCTTTAGTGACTGGGTGTATTGTTACACCATCCAAAGTGTAATTAATAACTTCACCATGTTCAACGGTAATGTTCCCTCTGCTGAGCACGAACTTGAATGTTGTTAAAATTCTGTGCCACTTCCAGCATGTGCACACCAATGTACCCGCTTTAAGTTTCAGAAAGTGGAAAAGTAGGTTACTGTGGATGATCATATTGTAGGCCTACCAGAGTGGCCTATCATCAAAAACAATGGCGCAAATGCATCTCAGAACATGGAAATAGCTGTTCTATCATTCAGCCTGCGTTAGCAGCCAATGTGTGGTGTTCAATGTAGGCCTACAATTCCATGAGACTTTTAATGAAAACATGCAGGGCTTGACATTAACCTGTTTGTCCACTGTTGTTTGATGGAAGAGACCACTTTTCAAGATAAAATGCATTATTCCCCATACCATAATGCTACCCTCTGCCTATTGGCTACTTAGCTTATTCAAGCCTGTCTCAAGATACAACACTTCCTCTGCACGTGGCTACATGCAGCTCTCGCTTTAATCTCAAAACAAGTGGATCTACTCACAACCACTCATGCTGTAAACACAGTCCAGTTCAAAGTGAATGGCACAGTTGCATTTATGGCATCTCTTTAGCTATAGGCCTACTACAGCTCTGATTGGTTATGGTGCTCCATTCTGTGTAGAATACGGGCTGTCAATGTAATAGAATCCTACTCCGATGCGTTCTGCCTATAACAGAATATCTTGCATAGTTAGTTTTTCATACTAAGTCTTCAAATCATACTTTATTTGCCACATGCGCCAAATACAACAAGTGTAAGACTTTACCGTGAAATGCTTACTGACAAGCCCTTAACTAACAGTGCAGTTAAAGAAGAAAATATTTACCAAGTAGGCTAAAATAATAAAAGTAACACAATGAGGTTATATTAAGGGGGCACCGGTACCGAGTCAGTGTGAAGGGGTACAGGCTAGTTGAAGTCTTGCGTAGTTCATTTTTGTTGCTGTATGTTGCATTGAAATGGCTAATATTGTATTTATTTGATCAGAATTCCCACAGTAAAGGGATAAGGTGATAACTAAGGGGGATATTCAATCTCGTGCTTCTCTCTGCGGTTTAGAGGAATATTCTATAAGCTGTGGAGATAATCCATCGTTTTTTTTTCCTTTTTACACCTCTACCAATAGGTGCCCTTCTTTGTGAGGCATTGAAAAACCTCCCTGGACTTTTGGATGAATCTATGCTTGACATTCACAACTCGATTAAGGGATCTTACAGATAATTGTATTTGTGGGTTACAGAGATGAGGTAGTCATTCAAAAATCATGTTAAACACTATTAATAACATAGTATGGAACTGATTGTGACTTGTTAATCACATTTTTAGTTCTGAACTGATTTGGCATGCCATAACAAAGGGGTTGAAATACTTATTTACTCAAAACATTTCAGCTTTACATTTTATTGTAAACAAATTCTACTGACATTATGAACTATTGTGTATAGATCAGTGACACAATTTCAATTGAATCCCTTTGAAATTCAGACTGCAACATAACAAAATGTAAAAGGGTGCACTATGTATGAAATGCCTGTTGTGGACATGTTTTCCTCCTATAAAATGACATTGTTCAAAATGAGTGGCATGATGTCCCTGTTGTAGGCATGCCGGAGCCCCCGTTCCCCCAGGATGAGGAGGTGGCCCCCTCTAACCCCTTCCTGGAGGAGGAGGAGGGTGGGCGGAGAGACGATCGCCCACTGGAGAGAGCCCTGGACATGCTGACGATCACCTCACGCCGCTGTCCCCGTCAGTCTCTTGTTCTCCTAGGCTAATTCTCCAATGACAACCTATTCCCTTTATAGTGCACTACTTTTGACCAGTGCTATGTGGCAGATCTTATGAGCCTCCTTTAATGTTATTTGGGTTCCACATCAGCTAGATGATGTACTGAGATTTTTTTTTTTTTTTTGCAGACTCCAATCCATTGATCTCTAATCTGTTTGTTTCTGATTAGATTTATTAGGTTCTCCATGGCGACAGCTAGTCTTACTGGGGTCCGACACAACAAAAGACATTGCAGACATTGTGTGTTTAGCAGCAATATGGAATGCATGTGACCTTTGACCCCTGTCTCCCACAGATCTGTTCAACATCACCAACATGCGGGGGAAGGTGGCCAAGTTCTGCATTTTCAAGACCGTCTACAGACTAGGGGAGGACATCATCGGCACCTTCGACTTCTCAGAAGGGGATATTCCCTGTATACAGGTGTGTGTGTGCGCGTATGTCTGTGTCAGGGCCTGCCATATTTTTACTTTATTATATTATTACTTGAATGAGGATATTAAAAGTGTGTGTTTGTCAGTACTCCGTCAGCCTGCAGAGTGAGGAGGAGATCCAGCAGGGGTACCAGCGGCGTCCCGGTCAGTCGATCAGTGTGACTGGTCACGGTCGTCACTTAGAATCCTGCCTCCACACAGCTTCCACCCACTTCTCCCTCCCCGTCCCCCTCAACGTCACCCCCGGCTTCAGCACAGACATCGGTACGTAGCTAAGTCAAATTTCCATCAAATGTATCTCATTAAGTGGTGGCACGAAGTGCTATACAGATACCCAGCCTAAAATCCCAAAGAGCTAGCAATGCAGGCAGGAGCACAGTGACCAGGAAACATAGGAAGATGCCTAGAGAGGAACCAGGCTCAGAGGTGGCAGAGGGCCATCGGGAATTCACCACTCATCTCTCTGCCCTATGTTATAGCAAGTAGCCTGCCCTGCTTGAGTCTGTCTGTTTTTTGTTTTTTGTTTATTATCTTATATTAGCTTTTTAAATTTTTATTTAGTCGAAGACTTGTTTTTAATCTATGCGATGACGCGCTTCTCAACCCTTTTGTCTTTGTCTCTAAAGCTTTCCTGTGTATTTAACCCTCTGTCTACTCCTAGACAGCTTCATGACATTCTCAACTCATTCCTCAGTGACCCTGCGATGGCGTCTGCACTTTGAGTTCGTCACGTCCCGAGAGCCTATGGAATCGCACAACGTGTTGCAAAACCAACCAGAGGTCACCGTGTGGACTGGGGCGGAGCATGTCGATGTGGATACCTTCAGTTGGGACCTGCCAATCAAAGTGCTCCCCACCAATCCAGCCCTGACGTCTTACGTCTCCCAGTTTACAGGGACCAACAGCATCAACATTTAACTGTGAGGAAGGAAGAATGTATTCCAGATATAAAGCAGGCAACTTTTGCCGTTTTTAATATTTTAACATTTTGCAGTGCATCCTATATTTTTCTTTGAATGCTCACCTTCCTGTTTTTCTAGCTGAAACAGGATGATGATGATGATGATGATCAGTGTTTATTGCTACTATCTGTGGGGTTATTCACAGTATTTCATTGTTTACCCCTTTATTCAAAACCCCCAAAAGAGTCCATTGCTATTTTATTTTCAAGAGCTATATGCTGTACAACTGTATTTTTGAAATTGTTAATGAAACACTGTTCAATGTGAATCAGTAATTAAAATGTCAAATTCAAATCCCACACGAATCTGAAAGTAGTCTTTTATCCACACAACAAATGACTTTCACGCAACAAGAATTTTATTTAGAGGATAACTGCAAGACAGGACAGAAGAAATACAACAATAGTTATATATATATATTACTATAAAAGCTTTACAGTAGTGCATTACAGGGTGGTAAATGAGGGATTCCATTATGTGGGCTCACCTCTGCTTTCCAACTGAGTATCATTTACTGCTTAAGGTATTGTAATATTCATGCGGTTTAAATGTTAACTGATCACTGATCTGCAACTGAAGTGAGAATGGACCGTTAGGATTACACTGACATGGACGGAGATGGTTGGCGGTGGAGGGAGTTGATCTTCCCGACTTCAGTGGAGGCTGTTGACACTTTAAATCGGAGGACGGGCTCATTGTAATGGCGACATTAATTCCAATGAGGCCGTCCCTCCACTGTCTGACCGGGGTCCCTGTCTACTCCACCATCTGCAGGTAGTTGTCCCGTGAACCGTGGCTGGGGTCCAGGTTGTGTCCATTCCCAGGGAGGCAGGGCAGGCGAGGGTCAGCACTCTGCACCAGGGTCAATTTACAGGCTAGAGCGTCCACCCGAACCTCACACCAAGCTGGGAAGTCTACCGGGCGATGCACCCTGTGCGGAGAGAGGGGGAATGTAATTGACAGCACTGTCATATGTGTTCTGAAAGGACAGAATGACAATATCCTGACAGAACAATGCTATGTTGAAGTTGCCTGTCCCAATTCTACACATCACAATCAAATCCAGACCCAACCCTGTTTCCCTTACATTACTTGACTCTGGGCACAATGTACATGGCTGTGTTGAATGGCAAGCTCATCCCAACCATGGAAATGACATTCCTATTACTGCTAATGCTAACACGACTACCCAGAAAGGCACATTGATTACAGGTGCGTGGACTCACGTCTCACAGCAGCCGACGCCCATGGGGTGCAGACAGGTACACTGCAGACAGCCGTCCTCCATCCAAGACTCCCCCAGGGAGTAGTGTCTCCCCTCGTACACACACAGGCCTGGGACAGACCACCAGGGGTGTTAACCCAAGTGCCACACATATTATACAAATCAACCTATATTCATCCGCAGGACGTCCACATGAACTTTGTACTCAACTTCAGATGGATTCATCCATCCAAGATGTTCAGAATTTTAAAAAGTGTACTCTGGCCTGAATGTACAATCGATGAGTTTGACAGGTCCCCAAAACGTTTCTGCTTTACCAAATACTCTCTGAACAGAATCGGAATCTTCAACCTAAAGAAATTTGTTGAATGAAAAACACATTTCAGTATGATATTCTCACCTTTAGAGTTGAAGTGACACTGCATGGGAGCAGCTAGGCAACGGGTGGTCCAGAGCAGAGTCCCAGCCAGGAAGGTCAGTGTCCAGTTTCTCCCAACAATGAAGTCCATCATCTTCATGTTCTTTAGTTCTAGTTCTGTAGTTCTAGATCTGGTTCTTAGAGTTTTCTGAGTCCTCTCCTCCACCTCGCACCTCCATTTATACCCCACAATCTTTACGACAGCAACGGACGGGGGGAGGTGGGGTAAGTTAGCCTCATCAGGAGGACCGGCCGTGGCATGGGGTGTGAGGCGCAGGGGGGGCCTGTGGGGTGTCACAGGGTTGTGGGGGGCAAGAGGAAAAAGTCTGTGTCTTGGCACCACCTTGGCACTCTGGAGATCAGCTCCTCTTCGCTCCAGTGGGCATGACCTCTAAAATGATAGAAACATTGACACATCCTATGATGACTAAGACAGGGAGGGAAAGAGAGAGGTGAGAGGAAGGAGAGAGAGGGAGAAGGGGAGAGAGGTGAGAGGGAGGATAGAGAGGGAGAGCAGATGAGGGTGAGAAGGGGAGAGAGGTGAGAAGGGGAGAGAGGTGAGAGGGAGAGGAGATAAGAGAGGAGATGAGAGAGGGAGGGAGGAGTGAGAGGGGAGAGATGAGGTCGAAGGGGAGAGAGGTGAAAGGGGGGAGAAGGAGAGAAAGAGGTAAGAGGGAGCAGAGAGGGGAGGGAGAGGGAGAAGGGGAGAGAGGTGAAAGGGAAGAGAGAGAGCTGTAGGGTGGAGGAGAGAGAGCTGTGGGGTAGAAGTGAGAGAAAGGAGAAATGAATGGCTAACATGATTTAAATGCTGGTTGATTTAAATGCTATTGATTGAAATTTGAACTCTTTCTGTACTCATTCACGTATAGTTTCTGTATTGGGGATGAAGTAGATATCTCCAATCTTCATTACGGTCTCACTTAGGATTCCACCTGAGAAACAAAGTGACAGTGGCAGTGTCTCCTTTGATTTTTTCCTACCAGATGTGTTACTATGTGGTTACTAAGACATTCTGACATGCAAACACAGATGCATATTGTATATGAAGTCAGTGGCCTACTGCCTCCACTGACCCCTGTCTGCCTTGTTGGGATGAGCTCATAGTGATGTCATGGCGTGCCTGCCGTGTCTCCAGTCTGTGACCTCATGCGGGCCCTGTCCAGCAGCAGCAGTCAGTTGCCCCCCAGAGGAGACAGAGACAGAGAGGGAGATGGAGAGTGAACTGCTGGATTTTTGGGAAGAGGAAGCTCATAAAGGACAATATTAGTTTTATGACTTTTATAGTGGCCGCTGCTATGGCTGCTGCATGTAGGTGGCAGACGTGTGTGTTTTGTGTGTGTGTGGACCATAAAGATGAAAAAAGGTCTCAACTTTGTATCTGTGCAATTATAGTGTATTTGACAGCATGGGTGGCACCATTGAAGCTATCTACAAAAATAAAAAATATATATATATATATATATATATATATATATATATATATATATATATATATATATATATATATATATATATGTATATTATTTTAATGTTTTAAAAAAGTGTAAAGCTAATAGTGGTATTTTACTGCCACCTGCAGTGCTGGAGATATAGCTCAAAGCCATTTACAAACTAGGCAAAACAATTTCAAGAAAAGACAATGATCCCAACCTGTAGGAATCCCCACCCAGTTGAGTACTTTAAAATGGTGGAAGCCCTCAATGGCAATGTCCATGAAAAACCGTTTATTACCAAGTAGAGATCGCTATACATCTCTATGGTGTGAACCAACAACCTGTTGTGAGAGGTAGGGACACAGCGTCCCCAGCCTTCAATGACCCACTAACAGAATAGACGTCTCAGATTTACATAATGTCTACCATGAACGAGAGATTGAAACATCATTCACATGTACTTGCTCAGAGGGCCTCAAAATAACTATTGCCTACTGTCTCAAAATGTATCTTAGCAAGTATCGCTTTCAGAGTTTGGTGTTTCGTGATATTCTGAATTTCAGAGTGGTAGAATTATCAACATTTCTCACAAATGCATTTGTAGGCTTTTGTACACCCAAAATTCCATTCAGGAAGAAATGTGTAATGAAATGTCAAATGGGAAAATGAGAGAGTCAGTCTCACTGCTTGTCTAAGAAGGTAACAATGGGTGTGACACTAATTCATTTATTTTTAGGAGGGCTATCCTACACAACACCTTGTCATTCAAAGAGTGTGAATCCGTCATAAACCATCGTCATCCTTTTGTATAGGATCCATAGGTTCTAGGAGGGGAGAATATTAGTGCCAATGACATGGACGTTGATTTAGGCAGACCCGCGCACCTCTCTGATCCAGAGGGGTTGGGTTACATGTGGAAGACACATTTTGGTTCAATGCATTTAGTTGTGCAACTGACTAGGTAAACCCTTTCCCCTTCCTTACTTTTGAGCAGGACCCATATTGCTCTGGTACAAAAGTAGTGCACTATATAGGGAATGTGGTGCGTTAGTGGTGACAAGGCCCCAGAGTCAGGACATGTTCCTCCTCAGACTGTGACAAGTTGAGCTGTGGATCTGTAGAGACAGGGGCAACTCTGAGTCACACACACATCCACACGCACACGCACACGCACACACACCAATACAGGACCAAGACACGTCAAGGCCCTGTGGTCAGTGGCACCCCTGGCTGGCGAGGGAGAACCTATCAACACCCTCCAGACTTCTGTGGGGGTATGAGGGAACACGGGCGTAAAACACAAATTGTGAGGCCCCCGGGGTGTCTTGTGAAAAACTTGTTCCTCATCGCAGGTTTTTCCTATGATCTCTGTCTGTCTGCAGACTTGATAGAGAAAGTGGAAGGAGATGAGCTAATGTTTTGTTCTGGCTCAGGGAGCGTTACCGCGCTTCCTCGGATAGGACGACTCTACCCGACCAATCACATGTCCCGAACAAACCCTCCCTTTTTAGGATTGACACTGTGCGGACATAGAAGGAGCGGTTGAGTTGGGTATGAACTCTCTTTCTGACTCAAACACTTACACACACACACACACGAACACTGCACTGGGGAGGCAATGGGCCTTGCCTTCTTAAACACCTCTTTAATTATGAGTGGAGCGTGTCGCTGCAGAGCAGAGGACACAGCTACCTCTACTCTGTGTCTCAAAAGGCACCATATTCCCTATAAAGTGCAATACTTTTGACCAGACCCCTATGGAACCTGGTCAAAAGTAGTGCACCATCAAGGTAATAGGGTTCCATTTGGGACACAGTCCTGCTGTTGTGGAGACTGACTCATCAGCTTGGGTTATGTAACCAGGGGTGTGTTCATTAGGCTGTGCTGGGCAAGATACTCTGAAAATATAGTTTACCAAGCTACCAATTACTTCACACTGGAAGAAGTTAAGCTACTCTGAAGCTACCCTTAACTGCCGAAAACACTACCAAGATTTGAATTTAGTTCAGCTACCACCAAGCTACAACCAAATGTAATTAATTGATTAGTTAAACTACATTTTATTTTTCAAAATTTAACTAGGCAAGTCAGTTAAGAACAAATTCTTATTTACAATGATGGCCTACCCCGGCCAAACCCTATAACGACGCTGGGCCAATTGTGCACCGCCCTATGGGACTCCCAATCACGGCCGGTTGTAATACAGCCTGGAATCGAACCAGGGTCTGTAGTTACACCTCTAGAACTGAGATGCAGTGCCTTAGACCGCTGTGCCACTTGGGAGCCCCACTACTCTCCATCACTGTCATTAGGAACCAAACGGAATTAACAAGGAGGGACCTACCTGAATGTGTTCAATAGAAACTCTCGTTTTCATTGCAAAATGTTTTCTGTTGTGAAACATTTTGCCACGGTGTACATAATGAATACACTTCTGGTAAGGTGGTTGGAGTTGCTGGACTTCAGTAAAACAGAGAACATTACACTGAGGAAGCATGGCCAGTACATTATAATATGGTTTCTTAATACCCATAGCCGCCAAAACAACAACCATAGTCAAGACTACCCTAAAAAAATGTGCTAGTTCTTAACATATGGCCAATGAACTGTAGCTACCTTGAATTGAAAACACAGTTGAAAGTAAAACATTTAATTTCCACATAGGTATATATAAAAAAGACACTTGTTGCAAATGTTTTTATTGAAATCGAATGCCATATATTTACTTATGTTGGCTATGCCTTTAAGATTATATATATCCAGTAAACCAGCCCCCAAATTCCCTTTCTTTTGGGAAGTAAGTGAACCATCAGACCAGCTAAATCAACCTTAAAAACAACGATTGACAACACACGCCATCATTGGCAGAGGAATAGATATCGATTACTTTTCCCTGACGTCAGCTTTATATGCCTTTGCGGTGCTCACAAAAAAATATAATCATGTCCGAGAAGTCATCTGTCGCTATAATGTCATTCCCGTGAATCGAGACAATTAAAGTTCACATTTCGATTGGACTGCTCGTTTATAAACTGACTGTATTTCAGTAAAAAACATGTGCCAAGTGGAGAGACTGTATTGCTTGAATGCTAACGTTACCCATGGCGTTTTTTCACATAGGCCCTGCAAGCGAGCCCACCGTCTGTGAGAAGGCTGAAGTTAGTAGTTACAATCCAATTTCCCGCTGTCATTTATGAGTAACAAAGTCGGCGAAAGATGGACACAGACAAATTTAACTGTCTACAGTTCCGACTTGGATATTAATGTTCAACTGAAAATGTTAGTGTTTTATTACTTGGGTTACTATCTGGCCACATTAAAGTAGCAAGTTAACGTATAGCGTAACGAAAATGTTTGACATAATGTTGTCAATCAAACAGTGGCAGTCAATTTAGCTACTACTAGCTTTCTAACTGCATACGATTGATAACATGTCGACAGCAATGACATCATGGACCTCGAGTCTCCAATGTTGACCAGCTAATGCCACTTTGCATGGATGAAGAATGTTTGCACCGCTTGCCCAAAAGTCACATCATTTCTACCTAGTTGTTTGTCTTCTATTTACCTAAGCGAGCATGGCAACATCATGACTCAACCAATATCACGGCACCATAACGTGCCCGGTGAGGGTTCTTATTTTGGAGCACAATTCGCTTGTTGTTGACATCATGCACATTCCGACGGCTTGTCGGTTTAGTGCTCTTCTCGTGACTTCTATTAACGAGCTGGGCTCTGCTGTGGTGGCCAGTAAATAATGTCCATAATTCTCAACAAACCATGCAGTATAGCGCTTCCAGCTCTGCCGTTATGTACTGGAATAATATTGTGATGCATTTTGTCACAATTTGTCAGGGGATTGTTAACCGTTGTCTCAACACAGCAGCATGCACACATATAATCACGAGTGACAATGAACGTAAATAAGCCAAATTTGAATATTCTTGCAGGCGATCATTCATAGATATATCGTAAATCGACACCTGTCGTGTTAGATCTAACATTGATCTACTACTTTTTGTCTAGATTCTAGAAACTCAGCTAAGCAGAGGGTAATAATTAACCAGGGACAACTGTGGTGGTGGTGGTGGTGTCAAACTACTCCCCTCCCTCATCTGTCTCTAATCTCACATGATCTCCCTCCCCTTTTCCCTCTCTCCCCCTCCCTCTTGTCCCTCTCCGCTCCCTCTTTTCCCTCTCTCCTCATCTCTCTTTTCCCTCTCTCCTCATCTCTCTTTTCCCTCTCTCCTCATCTCTCTTTTCCCTCTCTCCTCATCTCTCTTTTCCCTCTCTCCTCATCTCTCTTTTCCCTCTCTCCTCATCTCTCTTTTCCCTCTCTCCCCATCTCTCTTGTCCCTCTCTCCCTATCTCTCCACTCCCTCTTGTCCCTCTCTCCTCATCTCTCTTGTCCCTATCTCTCCCCTCCCTCTTGTCCCTCTCTCCTCATCTCTCTTGTCCCTCTCTCTCTCGCCTCCCTCCTGTCCCCTTCCCTCCCTTTCTCCCCTCCACAGAGGCAGCTTGGAGGGCAAGAGGGAGCAGAAGAGCTACAAGGCGCTGCTGCAGGATCCCATGCTCTGGTTCTCTGGCCTTTACCAGGAGAGCTGCTCAGACCTCTATGTTACCTGTCAAGTGTTTGCAGAGGGCAAGCCACTGGCGCTGCCCGTACGCACCTCCTACAAGGCCTTCAGCACCCGCTGGAAGTGAGTGACACCCTTTTTAGGATATAGTGTCCCAAATTGACATAATCTCTTAAAAGACTGAAGGAGATAGTTGAATGATGCTCTGAGCCACTCTTTGACCTGGTCGGGCTTTGTATTTCACATTGTAGTCCAATCTCACTATAATAGATACAAAATATTATAGTCCTTGTGAACTGTTCTGTAAACTTTCTCACTCTTCCACTTACCTTCTCCCCTCCCCCAGCTGGAATGAGTGGTTGAGGCTGCCAGTGAAGTACCCAGACCTGCCCCAGAGTGCCCAGGTGGCCCTAACCGTGTGGGATGTGTACGGGCCGGGCCGAGCCACCCCTGTGGGGGGAACCACCGTCACCCTCTTCGGCAAATATGGGTGAGTCCCAAGTCCATCTCAACAAACCGGACAAATACTTTATATTACTGTACTGTGTTGGCAAAATCAAAATGAACGTTTTGTGTTGTCTGTTTGTAATTTATCTATTCTATTTTACATGGGATTCTTTGCGTATGAATAGGAAGTTACAGCAAAGCCAGAGTGAATACTGCTGACTGTACACTACCGGTCAAATGTTTTAGCACACCTACTCATTCAAGGGTTTTTCTTTATTTGTACTATTTTCTACATTGTAAATTAATAGCGAAGACATCAACACTATGAAATAACACATATGGAATCATGTAGTAACCAAAAAAGTGTTCAACAAATGAAAATATATTTTATATTTGAGATTCTTCAAATAGCCACCCTTTGCCTTGATGACAGCTTTGCACACTCTTGTCATTCTCTGAACCAGCTTCATGAGATAGTCACCTAGAATGCATTTTAATTAACAGGTGTGCCTTCTTAAAATAACATTTGTGGAATTTCTTTCCTTGTTAATGCGTTTGAGCCAGTCAGTTGTGTTGTGACAAGGTAGGGGTGGTATACAGAAGATAGCCCTATTTGGTAAAAGACCAAGTCCATATTATGTTAAGAACAGCTCAAATAAGCAAAAAGAAACGACAGTCCATCATCACTTTAAGACATGAAGGTCAGTCAATACGAAAAATTTCAAGAACTTTGAAAGTTTCTTCAGCGCTATGATGAAACTGGCTCTCGTGAGGACCTCCACAGGAATGGAAGACCCAGAGTTACCTCTGCTGCAGAGGATACATTCATTAGAGTTACCAGCATCAGAAATTGCAGCCCAAATTTCATATACCTTTGACTATTGTATCTTCTTATAGGCACTATAGTATTGCCAGCCTAATCTCTGGAGTTGATAGGCTTGAAGTCCTAAACAGCGCTGTGCATCAAGCATTGCTAAGAGCTGCTGGCAAATGCAGGAAAGTGCTGTTTGAATGAATGCTTATGAGCCTGCTGCTACCTACCACTGCTCGGTCAGACTGCTCTATCAAATCATAGACTTAATCATAATAAACACACAGAAATACGAGCCTTAGGTCATTAATATGGTCAAATCCGGAAACTATCATTTCGAAAACAAAACGTTTATTCTTTCAGTGAAATAAGGAACCGTTACGTATTTTATTAGAACGGGTGGCAACCATAAGTCTAAATACTGCTGTTACATTGCACAACCATCAATGCTATGTCATAATTATGTAAAATTCTGGCAAATTAATTATGGTTTTTGTTAGGAAGAAATGTTCTTCACACAGTTTGCAACGAGCCAGGGGTCCCAAACTGTTGCATATACCCTGACTCTGCTTGCACTGAACGCAAGAGAAGTGACACAATTTCCCTAGTTAATATTGCCGGCTAACATGAATTTCTTTGAACTAAATATGCAGGTTTAAAAAATAAAAAAAAACTTGTGTATTTTTTTTAATTGATCCATTATTTTACCAGGTAAATTGACTGAGAACACGTTCTCATTTGCAGCAACAACCTGGGGAATAGTTACAGGTGAGAGGAGGGGATGAATGAGCCAATTGTAAACTGGGGATTATTATGTGACCATGATGGTTTGAGGGCCAGATTGGGAATATAGCCAGGACACCGGGGTTAACACCCCTAATCTTACAATAAGTGCCATGGGATCTTTAATGATCTCAGAGAGTCAAGACACCCGTTTAACGTCCCATCCGAAAGACAGCACCCTACACAGGGCAGTGTCCCCAATCACTGCCCTGGGGCATTGGGATATTTTTTAAGACCAGAGGAAAGAGTGCCTGCTACTGGCCCTCCATCACCACTTCCAGCAGGGATTATGTTTTTTTATATCGGCCCTCATTAATCGGTCGACCTCTAGTTTTGATGTCTTCACTGCGTGCGTGCGTGCGTGCGTGCGTGCGTGCGTGCGTGCGTGCGATATACTCCTGTGACAGGACCTGTCTAAATCACTGTCTATTCCAGCCCTCTGACCTGGAGTTTCTAAGTGATGTGAGTACTAGGGATTGGAAGGAGAGGAGTGAGGATCGGAATGCTGGATGTGTGTGTATTTGCCTGTGTGTGTGTGTAGGCCTGTGTGTTTCTCTAGGTCTTTGTTGGTACACATATTAGGCCCTATAGCTACTTGTTGCTGACTTTTTGTTGTGTGTGTGCATGACTTGTGTGTGAGGAAGATGGTACATCAACCCCCCTGCCATTTTTCAAGAGAAACAACTAAGAAGCCCCACCTTTGCATATAATATAATAATCCCAATCGTTACAAAATGTGTCTTTAGCCTTTGGTGTGATGGTTTTCATTTTGTAGTTTTTACAGTGCCTTCAGAAAGTATTCATACCTCTTAACTTATTCCACATATTGTTGTGTAACAGCCTGAAATCAGAATTGAATAAATGTATATATTTGGCAGAACCACCTTTGGCAGCCATTACAGTTGTGAGTCTTTCTGGGTAAATCTCTAAGAGCTTTGCACACCTGGATTGTACAATATTTGGTATTGTTATTAAAAAAGTATTCAAACTTTATCAGATTGGTTCTTAATCATTGCTAGACAGCCATTTTCAAGCCGATTTAACTCAAAACTATAACTAAGCCACTCAGGAATATTCAATGTCATCTTGGTATGTAACTCCCAGAGTATATTTGGCCTTATGTTTTAGGTTATTGTCCTGCTGAAAGGTGAATTTGTCTCCCAGTGTCTGTTGGAAGCAGACTGAACCAGCTTTTCCTCTAGGATTTTGCCTGTGTTTACCTATATTCCGTTTCTATTTAACCTAAAAATCTCCCTAGACCTTGACGATGACAAGCATACCCATAACATGGATCAGCCACCACCATGCTTGAAAATATGGGTTGTGTTGGATTTTCCCTGAACATAACGCTTTGTTTTCAGGACTTAAGGTACATTACTTTGCCTTTTTTTCAGTTTTACTTTAGTGCGTTATTGCAAACAGGAATATTTTCATTCTGTACTGGCTTCCTTCTTTTCACTCTGTCGTTTAGATTAGCATTGTGGAGTAACTACAATGTTGTTGATCCATCCTCAGTTTTCTCCTATAACAGCCATTAAACTCTGTCACCATTGGCCTCATAGTGAAATTCCGCGAGCGGTTTCCTTCCTCTCCGGCAACTGAGGAAGGACGCCTGTATTTTTGTAGGGATACACCATCCAAAATGTAATTAATAACTTCACCATGCTCATTCATTGTCTGCTTTTTTCTTATTTACTTTACCTATCTACGAATAGGTGCCCTACTTTGTGAGGCATAGGTCCATTTCCGTGGTCTTTGTGGTTGAATCTGTGTTTGAAATTCGCTGCTCGACTGGGGGACCTTACAGATTTGCGTGTGGGGTACAGAAATCATGTTAAATACTATTATTGAACACAGAGTGAGTCCATACAACTTATTGTGACTTGTTAAGCACATTTTTACTCCTGAACTTATGTAGGCTTGCCATAACAAAAGTGTTGACAACTTATTGACTGCATACTTTACATTTTTTATTAATTTGTTTTTTTTAAATCCACTTTGACATTATAGGGTATTGTGTGTAGACCGGTGACATTCTCAATTGAATCCATTTTAATTTTAGGCTGTAACACAACAACAAGTCAAGGGGTGTTAATACTTTTGAAAGGCACTGTAGACCCACGAGTGTGTAGACTGATTGTAAATAGTGAAAATAAACTGTACCAAGTTCCGGGTGAGTTCTAACAGCCCTGGTGGATGGTGTTCTTGTGTGCCCCGGACACACACTGACGCTGAGCGGATTGGCTGCTGAGTTTCTGTTCCGTACTCCCGTTGCGCTGGATTGGCCGCTGGCACCCAAACTGCGCTCTGATTGGCCCGAGCTAGCTCTCTGCACATCTCTGCTACACCTCTGTTGCATCCTCTACTCCTAACCTCACTACATCTTTCCTCCACTGCTCTGTCTTTCTTTTCCTCCGTTCCTCTCCCTCTACCTCTCTTCATTCTCTCCTTCTAGCTGACCAAGGCCCACCGGCAGGGTCACATGGTGAAGGTAGACTGGTTGGACCTTCAGAGAAATAGAGATGATCAATGAGGTGAGTTAGAGGATCTGGGGTCAGTTCTTTCAGTCACTATAAATCATATATTGCGTCATACACTTACAATCAGTTGGGTCAGACACCATCCATCACAAATGCTTTTGCGTGTGAATATGTAAAGATGTTCATCTCTCCTTCATCTCTCCTTTCTCTACACCGTTGTGTTTTCTTCCTCTATCAAAAGTCAGTCGTATGTTTGTGTTCCCACAGAGGGAGAAACGCAGTTCCAACTTCATGTACCTAATGGTGGAGTTTCCTCGTGTCAAAACTGGTGAAAAGCCAGAGTACAGTATTGTCTATTATGAGAAGGTAGGTACTGTATACACACACACACACACACACACACGGTTGGTATTACGTTTTTGTGGCATTAAAATACTGTGGTAGTTCTGAAAGGGATTATTGATTGGTTGATGGCCATGGTGACGTGGTTGCTGATTGACTTGAACTCCTCCCCTTCCAGGATGGAGATGACACTAATGTGTTTAATAGGGTATATAACTAATATGTTTAGTAGGGTATATAACTAATATGTTTAGTACAGTATATAACTAATATGTTTAGTAGGGTATATAACTAATATGTTTAGTACAGTATATAACTAATATGTGTCACGCCTTGGTCATTGTATTTTGTGTTTTTGTTATATGTTTGGGTAGGCCAGGGTGTGACATGGGTTTATATGTTGTGATTCGTATTGGGGTTTGTATTATTTGGGATCGCGGCTGATTACGGGTGTTGTTAGGCTTGCCTGCCTGAGGCGATTCTCAATCAGAGTCAGGTGCTTGTCGTTGTCTCTGATTGGGAACCGTATTTAGGTAGCCTGAGTTCGCTTTGTATTTTGTGGGTGTTTGTTCCTGTCTCTGTGTTGTAGTCACCAGATAGGCTGTAATTAGTTTCACGTTCCGTTCTGTTGTTTTTGTATTCAGTATTCAGTTGTTTCATGTACCGCGATTTATTTTCATTAAAGTCATGAGTAACCTACACGCTGCATTTCGGTCCGACTTTCTTTCTTCAACAGACGAACGCCGTTACAGAAACACCCACCACCTCTCACGGACCGAGCAGCGTGTAACTGGCAACGACGTAGATAACTGGCAGGAGCTAAAGGAGGACCCTGCAACAATGCGATGAGGGCTATAGACTAATGGATTTGAAAAGGAAAGCACGGCGGTGCAGAGCGAAAACCGAAAGTAACCCCCAAATATTTATTGGGGGAGAGCGCAGAGAGAGAGTGGCTGAGTCAGGAGTCAGACCTGAGCCTACTCTCCCTGTTAAGTGTGAGGAGCAGCAATATAAGGACTTCTGGTCTTGGGAGATGATATTAGACGGAAAAGGACCCTGGGCTCAGCCTGGAGAATATCGCCGTCCCAAGGAAGAAATAGATGCGGATAAAGCGGAGAGGCGCTGGTATGAGGAGGCAGCACGGCGACGCGGTTGGAAGCCGGAAAAGCAGCCCAAAAAATAATTGGGGGGGGCTAGAAGGGAGAATAGTTATGCCAGGTAGGAGACCTGCGCAAACTCCCTGTGCTCACCGTTGGGCTAGAGAGACCAGGCAGGCACCGTGTTATGCTATGGAGCACACGGTGTTTCCAGTGCGGGTGCAGAGCCAGGTGCAGCACATACCAGCCCTTCCTATTGGCCGGACTAGAGTGGGCATCGAGCCAGGTAAGCTTGGGCAGGCTCGGTGCTCAAGAGCTCCAGTGCGCCTGCACGGTCCGGTCTATCCAGAGCCTCCTCCACACACCAGTCCTCCGGTAGCAGCAGTACCACCAGTTCCAGCACCACGCACCAGGCCTCCAGTGCGCCTCGCCTGTTCAGCGCAGCCAGCGCTTTTCTCCTCTCCTGCGCTGTCGGAGTCTCCCGCCTGTTTAGCACAGCCAGAGCTTTTCTCCTCTCCTGCGCTGCCGGAGTCTCCCGTCTGCCCAGCGCCGCCAGTGCTCCCAGTCTGCCCAGCTCCGCCAGTGCTCCCAGTCTGCCCAGCGCCGCCAGTGCTCCCAGTCTGCCCAGCGCCGCCAGTGCTCCCAGTCTGCCCAGCGCCGCCAGTGCTCCCAGTCTGCCCAGCGCCGCCAGTGCTCCCAGTCTGCCCAGCTCCGCCAGTGCTCCCAGTCTGCCCAGCACCGCCAGTGCTTCCAGTCTGCCCAGCGCCGCCAGTGCTCCCAGTCTGCCCAGCGCCGCCAGTGCTCCCAGTCTGCCCAGCGCCGCCAGTGCTCCCAGGCTGCCCAGCGCCGCCAGTGCCGCGAGTCAGCCCAGCGCCGCCAGACAACCAGTGTCTTCCAGATCTGCCAGACAACCAGTCTCTTCCAGATCTGCCAGACAACCTGACTCTTCCAGTTCCGCCAGCCAGCCAGGATTTACCGGAGCCTACTACCTGCCTGAGCTTCCTCTCAGTACTGGGCTTCCTCTCAGTACTGGGCTTCCTCTCAGTACTGGGCTTCCTCTCAGTACTGGGCTTCCCCTCAGTACCGGGCTTCCCCTCAGTACCGGGCTTCCCCTCAAGTCCCGGGCTGCTTCGGTCCCGAGCTACCCCTCTGTCCCGGGCTGCCCCTCTGTCCCGGGCTGCCCCTCTGTCCTGAGATGCCCCTCTGTCCTGAGATGCCCCTCTGTCCTGAGATGCCCCTCTGTCCTGAGATGCCCCTCTGTCCCGAGCTGTCCCTCTGTCCCGAGCTGCCCCTCTGTCCCGGGCTGCCCCTCTGTCCTGAGATGCCCCTCTGTCCTGAGATGTAATTAGTTTCACGTTCCGTTCTGTTGTTTTTGTATTCAGTATTCAGTTGTTTCATGTACCGCGATTTATTTTCATTAAAGTCATGAGTAACCTACACGCTGCATTTCGGTCCGACTTTCTTTCTTCAACAGACGAACGCCGTTACAATATGTTTAGTACAGTATATAACTAATATGTTTAGTAGGGTATATAACTAATATGTTTAGTACAGTATATAACTAATATGTTTAGTACAGTATATAACTAATATGTTTAGTAGGGTATATAACTAATATGTTTAGTACAGTATATAACTAATATGTTTAGTACGGTATATAACTAATATGTTTAGTACAGTATATAACTAATATGTTTAGTACAGTATATAACTAATATGTTTAGTACAGTATATAACTAATATGTTTAGTACAGTATATAACTAATATGTTTAGTAGGGTATATAACTAATATGTTTAGTACAGTATATAACTAATATGTTTAGTAGGGTATATAACTAATATGTTTAGTACAGTATATAACTAACATGTTTAGTACGTATATAACGAATATGTTTAGTACAGTATATAACTAACATGTTTAGTACGTATATAACTAATATGTTTGTACAGTATATAACTAACATGTTTAGTACAGTATATAACTAATATGTTTAGTACGTATATAACTAATATGTTTTGTACAGTATATAACTAACATGTTTAGTACGTACAGTATATAACTAACATGTTTAGTACAGTATATAACTCAATGTTATTTGTCTTCTACAGCAGGACCTGTGTACCTTCCTCATCTCCCGTGCTTGTAAGAATTCAACACTGGCCAACTATCTGTACTGGTGAGGATCACATACTTTGTGTGTGTGTATATACAGTCGAAGTCGGAAGTTTACATACACCTTAGCTAAATACATTTAACTCAGTTTTTCACAATTCCTGAAATTTAATCCTAGTAATAACACCCTGTCTTAGGTCAGTTAGGATCACCACTTTATTTTAAGAATGTGAAATGTCAGAATAATAGTAGAGAGAATGATTTATTTCAGTTTTTATTTCTTTCATCACATTCCCAGTGGGTCATAAGTGTACATACACTCAATTAGTATTTGGTAGTAATGCCTTTAAATTGTTTAACGTGGGTCAAACGTTTTGGGTAGCGTTCCTCGAGCTTCCCACATTATATTGGGTGAATTTTGGCCCATTCCTCCTGACAGAACTGGGGTAACTGAGTCAGGTTTGTAGGCCTCTTTGCTCACACACTTTTTCAGTTCTGCCCACACATTTTCTATGGGATTGAGGTCAGGGCTTTGTGATGGCCACTCCAATACAGTGAGGGAAAAAAGTATTTGATCCCCTGTTGATTTTGTACGTTTGCCCACTGACAAAGAAATTATCAGTCTATAATGTTAATGGTATGTTAACAGTGAGAGACAGAATAACAACAACAACAAAAAAATCCAGAAAAACGCATGTCAAAAATGTTATGAATTGATTTGCATTTTAATGAGGGATATAAGTACAGTGGGGCAAAAAAGTATTTAGTCAGCCACCAATTGTGCAAGTTCTTCCACTTAAAAAGATGAGAGGCCTGTAATTTTCATCATAGGTACACTTCAGCTATGACAGACAAAATGAGAAAAAGAAATGGCACCTGTTCAAACAGGTGCCATTAATACAGGTAACGAGTGGAGGACGGAGGAGCCTCTTAAAGAAGAAGTTTACAGGTCTGTGACAGCCAGAAATCTTGCTTGTTTGTAGGTGACCAAATACTTATTTTCCACCATAATTTGCAAATAAATTCATAAAAAATCCTACAATGTGATTTTCTGGATTTTTTTCTCATTTTGTCTGTCATAGTTGAAGTGTACCCTATGATGAAAATTACAGGCCTCTCATCTTTTTAAGTGGGAGAACTTGCACAATTGGTGGCTGACTAAATACTTTTTTGCCCCACTGTATTTGACCCCTCTGCAAAACATTACTTGGTGGCAAAACCCTTGTTGGCAATCACAGAGGTCAGACGTTTCTTGTAGTTGGCCACCAGGTTTGCACACATCTCAGGAGTGATTTTGTCCCACTCCTCTTTGCAGATCTTCTCCAAGTCATTAAGGTTTCGAGGCTGACGTTTGGCAACTCGAACCTTCAGCTCCATCCACACATGTTTTATGGGATTAAGGTCTCCAGGACCTTAATGTGCTTGTTCTTGAGCCACTCCTTTGTTGCCTTGGCTGTGTGTTTTGGGTCATTGTCATGCTGGAATACCCATCCACAACCCATTTTCAATGCCCTGGCTAAGGAAAGGAGGTTCTCATCCAATATTTGATGGTACATGGCCCAGTCCATCGTCCCTTTGATGCGGTAAATTTGTCCTGTCCCCTTAGCAGAAAAACACCCCCAAAGCATAATTTTCCACCTCCATGTTTGACGGTGGGGATGGTGTTCTTGGGGTCATAGCCAGCATTCCTCCTCCTCCAAACACGCAGAGTTGAGTTGATGCCAAAGAGATCCATTTTTGTCTCATCTGACCACAACACTTTCACCCAGTTGTCCTGTGAATCATTCAGATGTTCATTGGCAAACTTCAGACGGGCATGTATATGTGCTTTCTTGAGCAGGGGGACCTTGCGGGCGCTGCAGGATTTCAGTCCTTCACAGCGTAGTGTGTTACCAATGGTTTTCTTGGTGACTATGGTCCCAGCTGCCTTGAGATCATTGACAAGATCCTCCTGTGTAGTTCTGGGCTGATTCCTCACCATTCTCATGATCATTGCAACTCCACGATGTGAGATCTTGCATGGAAGCCCAGGCCGAGGGAGATTGACAGTTCTTTTGTGTTTCTTCCATTTGCGAATAATCGCAACAACTGTTGTCACCTCACCAAGCTGCTTGGTGATGGTCTTGTAGCCTATTCCAGCCTTGTGTAGGTCTACAATCTTGTCCCTGACATCCTTGGAGAGCTCTTTGGTCTTGGCCATGATGGAGAGTTTGGAATCTAATTGATTGCTTCTGTGGATAGATGTATTTTATACAGGTAACAAACTGAGATTAGGAGCACTCCCTTTAAGAGTGTGCTCCTAATCTCAGCTCGTTACCTGTATAAAAGACACCTGGGAGCCAGAAATCTTTCTGATTGAGAGGGGGTCAAATACGTATTTCCCTCATTAAAATGCAAATCAATTTATAACATTTTAGACATGCATTTTTCAGAATTTTTGTTGTTGTTATTCTGTCTCTCGCTGTTCAAATAAACCTACCATTAAAATTATAGACTGATCACTTCTTTGTCAGTGGGCAAACGTACAAAATCAACAGGAGATCAAATACGTTTTTTCCCTCACTGAACCTTGACGTTGTTGTCCTTAAGCCATAATGCCACAACTTTGGAAGTATGCTGGAGTCATTGTCCATTTGGAAGACCCATTTGCGACCAAGCTTTAACTTCCTGATGACTAATGTCTTGAGATGTTGCTTCAATATATCCACATAATTTTCCTCCCTAGGCCTGTCTTAATATGTCATGTCTATCGGTAGGCCTGTCTTAATATGTCATGTCTATCGGTAGGCCTGTCTTAATATGTCATGTCTATCGGTAGGCCTGTCTTAATATGTCATGTCTATCGGTAGGCCTGTCTTAATATGTCATGTCTATCGGTAGGCCTGTCTTAATATGTCATGTCTATCGGTAGGCCTGTCTTAATATGTCATGTCTATCGGTAGGCCTGTCTTAATATGTCATGTCTATCAGTAGGCCTGTCTTAATATGTCATGTCTATCGGTAGGCCTGTCTTAATATGTCATGTCTATCGGTAGGCCTGTCTTGGGATATCATGTCTGTGTCAGTAGATCTGTCTTGTGATATCATGCCTATCGGTAGGCCTGTGTTGTGATATCATGTCTGTGTCAGTAGACCTGTCTTGTGATATCATGTCTGTGTCAGTAGATCTATCTTGTGATATCATGTCTGTGTCAGTAGACCTGTCTTGCGATATCATGTCTGTGTCGGTAGACCTGTCTTGTGATATCATGTCTGTGTCAGTAGACCTGTCTTGTGATATCATGTCTGTGTCGGTAGACCTGTCTTGTGATATCATGTCTGTGTCGGTAGGCCTGTCTTGTGATATCATGTCTGTGTCAGTAGACCTGTCTTGTGATATCATGTCTGTGTCAGTAGACCTGTCTTGTGATATCATGTCTGTGTCTGTAGACCTGTCTTGTGATATCATGTCTGTGTCAGTAGACCTGTCTTGTGATATCATGTCTGTGTCTGTAGACCTGTGTTGTGATATCATGTCTGTGTCTGTAGACCTGTCTTGAGATATCATGTCTGTGTCTGTAGACCTGTGTTGTGATATCATGTCTGTGTCTGTAGACCTGTCTTGTGATATCATGTCTGTGTCAGTAGATCTATCTTGTGATATCATGTCTGTGTCAGTAGACCTGTCTTGTGATATCATGTCTGTGTCGGTAGACCTGTCTTGTGATATCATGTCTGTGTCGGTAGGCCTGTCTTGTGATATCATGTCTGTGTCAGTAGACCTGTCTTGTGATATCATGTCTGTGTCTGTAGACCTGTCTTGTGATATCATGTCTGTGTCAGTAGACCTGTCTTGTGATATCATGTCTGTGTCTGTAGACCTGTCTTGTGATATCATGTCTGTGTCTGTAGACCTGTCTTGTGATATCATGTCTGTGTCAGTAGACCTGTCTTGTGATATCATGTCTGTGTCTGTAGACCTGTGTTGTGATATCATGTCTGTGTCTGTAGACCTGTCTTGAGATATCATGTCTGTGTCTGTAGACCTGTGTTGTGATATCATGTCTGTGTCTGTAGACCTGTCTTGTGATATCATGTCTGTGTCTGTAGACCTGTGTTGTGATATCATGTCTGTGTCAGTAGACCTGTCTTGTGATATCATGTCTGCCGTAGGTTCTTATAAGTGATTGTGTGTAAAACTCTATTTTGTACTGTGTCTCTCTAGAGGTTCTTCAGAAAACACCCCCCCAGTGATAAGGGGCCCTATGGCATCAGCGCTGAGGTGATGGACACCTACGTCAAGAGCTGTGGTGAGTCAACTGCTACTAACACCCTCCCACCTCACTGTCTCGGACCAATCGCAGGCCTTGGTGTGGGTGACATTAAAGACGCACTCCAGCAATTGTTTTTACTTTTCCTGTTGGAAAAACAATATCCCACGTTTAAATGCAGTAATGTACACACACTCAAAGATACAGTATGCAGAAATCGCTCCACCATTTCCTGGTTGCAAAAATGTGAATGTTTAGCTTAATTTCAGTTGGTGTCAAAACAAGCATAGTGTAGAGAATCATTGTACCATCTAAACTGCTGTGAAATATATTTTCAATAACCCAACATTTTTGCAGCTTTTTGAAGCTGGTGTACAAAGCCGACAGAAAAACAAAAATTAAGAGAAGCATAGAAATAGTTCACATAGAACGGATATACCGCTTCTGACTTGCTGTCAATGAGAATGACAGATTAAGAACTTACATTTCTATGTGAATTTGGTGGGTCGCACAAAAATCTGCCTACTGCGCCTTTAAGGGTAAAAGGTAAAAAAACATATTTCCAAAATAGAACTTCAAGAACTAGGCCATTCAATGAGTTGGCATGGTGCCCTCTGTTTTCATCATCTTAATGTGTGTTTCTGGATGACTACAGAGATGTCGTTTTCTCGTTCTTTTTCCAGCTGGTTACTGTGTCATCACATACATCCTGGGAGTGGGAGACAGACACTTGGACAACCTGCTCCTCACAAAGACTGGTGAGTCTATAGGAATTATGTGCCGTGTACCTCCAACACGCGGTGGTTGGATTTGTAACATACATTGTCTGATCACTATTTCTTTCCTTCCTCTACTCTACTCTGTTCTGCATGACTGAATATACACGTGGCAACTGCTGTTGTAAAAAGGGCTTTATGAATACATTTCATTGATAGAATACCTCTCCATCTTCCTATTTCAGGAAAGTTATTCCACATAGACTTTGGCCATATCCTGGGTCGTGACCCCAAGCCTCTGCCTCCCCCCATGAAGCTGAGTAAGGAGATGGTGGAGGGGATGGGCAGCATGCAGAGTGAACAGTACCAAGAGTTCAGGAAACAGTGTTACACTGCCTTCCTTCACCTCAGGAGGGAGGACACACACAGTATACACACACACACAGTATACACACACACACACACACACACAGTATACACACACACACACAGTATACACACACACAGTATACACACACACACACAGTACACACACACACAGTATACACACACACAGTATACACACACACACAGTATACACACACACACACACACACAGTATACACACACACACAGTATACACACACACACACAGTATACACACACACAGTATACACACACACAGTATACACACACACACAGTATACACACACACAGTATATACACACACACAGTATACACACACAGTATACACACACACACACACACACACACACACACACACACACACACACACACACACACACACACACACACACACACACACACACACACACACACACACACACACAGTATACACACACACACAGTATACACACACACACACACAGTATACACACACACACACAGTATACACACACAGTATACACACACACAGTATACACACACACACACACACACACACACACACACACACACACACACACACACACACACACACACACACACACACACACACACACACACACACACACACAGTATACACACACAGTATACACACACACACACACACACAGTATACACACACACACACAGTATACACACACAGTATACACACACACAGTATACACACACACACACACACACACACACACACACACACACACACACACACACACACACACACACACACACACACACACACACACACACACACACACACACACACACACAGTATACACACACACACAGTATACACACACACACAGTATACACACACACACAGTATACACACACACACACAGTATACACACAGTATACACACACACACACACACAGTATACACACACACACAGTATACACACACACAGTATACACACACACACACAGTATACACACACACACAGTATACACACACACACAGTATACACACACACAGTATACACACACACAGTATACACACACACAGTATACACACACACAGTATACACACACACACACACAGTATACACATACACACAGTATACACACACACAGTATACACACACACAGTATACACACACACACAGTATACACACACACACACAGTATACACACACACAGTATACACACACACACAGTATACACACACACACAGTATACACACACACACAGTATACACACACACACAGTATACACACACACAGTATACACACACAGTATACACACACACACACAGTATACACACACACACAGTATACACACACACACAGTATACACACACACACACAGTATACACACACACAGTATACACACACACACACACACACACACACACACACACACACACACACACACACACACACACACACACACACACACACACACACACACACACACACACACACACACACACACACACACACACACACACACACACACACACACACACACACACACGTATACACACACACACAGTATATACACACACACACACACAGTATACACACACACACAGTATACACACACACACAGTATACACACACACACAGTATACACACACACAGTATACACACACACACAGTATACACACACACACAGTATACACACACACACAGTATACACACACACACAGTATACACATACACACAGTATACACACACAGTATACACACACACACAGTATACACACACACACACAGTATACACACACACACACAGTATACACACACGCAGTATACACACACACACACACACAGTATACACACACAGTATAAACACACACAGTATACACACACAGTATACACACACACACAGTATACACACACACACACAGTATACACACACACACACACACAGTATACACACACACACAGTATACACACACACACACAGTATACACACACACACACAGTATACACACACACACACAGTATATACACACACACCCAGTATACACACACACACACACAGTATATACACACACACACACACACACACACACACACACACACACACACACACACACACACACACACACACACACACACACACACACACACACACACACACACACACACACACACACACACACACAGTACACACACACACACAGTATACACACACACAGTATACACACACACAGTATACACACACAGTATACACACACACACAGTATACACACACAGTATACACACACACACAGTATACACACACACACACACACAGTATACACACACACACACAGTATACACACACACACAGTATACACACACACACAGTATACACACACACACACAGTATACACACACACACACAGTATACACACACACAATTATATCAGCTGTGATGACCCTTTTTCATTTCTCTCCCTCTTTCTTCTCTCTCTCTCCAGGTACTCTAACCTCATCCTGAATTTGTTCTCTCTCATGGTGGACGCCAACATTCCTGACATCGTCCTGGAGCCTGACAAGACTGTTAAGAAGGTGGGTGGGAAATACTGTCTGTTTTTCACTCTGCAGACGTACTGTAATGTACAGTTGTGTGTGGATTTTACGTGTCTCCACATGTAAGAACAAACCCAATGAGTGTGTTTAACCAGGATTTATCTCTCCCCTGAACATTCTGTCTCCTCCCCCTCCAGGTGCAGGACAAGTTCTGATTGGACCTGTCGGACGAGGAGGCCGTTCACTACATGCAGAGTCTGATTGATGAGAGCGTGGGGGCTCTGTTTGCTGCCGTGGTAGAGCAGATACACAAGTTTGCCCAGGTGTGTGTGTCACAACCAAAGTTCATTGTGTATCAAAACTGGGACAAATATACTGACCTTTCCTGTAGAGGTGTTTAATAGCCTTTAAGAACAAATTCTATTTTTACAACAATGACTACCTGGTTTGAGGTACTTTTACAAGTTTAGGTGTTATGGGTTGGTAAATATATATTTGTGCCTACATGTGTTAAGCGTCTACGTGACTCGTGTGTCGGTGTGAGGGTCGGCTAACGGTGTTGTCTGTCTCCCACCTCTCCTCAGTACTGGCGCAGATGGGAAGGACGGAAAGATCATCTGACTTGGACAGTGGATGGATGGACGGACAGAGAGAGGTGGGAGCTGTTGCCACAGTAACACCAGGTCCCCCGACCCTGCAGTGTGTGTGTGTGTGTGTGTGTGTGTGTGTGTGTGTGTGTGTGTGTGTGTGTGTGTGTGTGTGTGTGTGTGTGTGTGTGTGTGTGTGTGTGTGTGTGTGTGTGTGTGTGTGTGTGAGATTGACATGATGCACTGCCAACCTCTGCAAGAATGGAGAAAACTAAACCTGGACTGTGCGTTAGCATTTTGTATATATTCTGTATATTATTGATTCAACATATGAGATGGCCAAATAAAACCCTGTTGCTACGGTATAACCCTGGTGTTGCCTTGTCTCTGTGTATAATACCAGGCTGTGTGTGAGGCTTGCGTGTTTCGGGGCGTTTACACCTGGCATCCATAAGTATCCTGTGATTGTGTCCATATATTGATTCTGCAGACAGGTATAGATGGTTAAAAGACGCAGCGCTGCGATCTAATGATGTTCAGATCCACAAACACAGTTGATGGTAAGCGACTCATTTTAATACCAGGTAGATGCAATGAGCCATGAAGTTTGGTCTGTAAGCGTTTTGGTGCGTACAGATTCCCATAAGAATCCATTGTGCAACAACCGTTGGGACAGCTCTGATACAAATGCAGAAGCATCAGTGTAAACGGAGCCTTGTGAGTCTCACTGTGGAGTATCAAGCAACAGAGGACTGTACCGGTACCTCCTGTATATAGCCTCGTTATTATTTTATTGATGCTTTTTTAATTTTGTTTATTTAGTAAATATTTTCTTAAAACTGCGTTGTTGGTTAAGGGCTTGTAAGTAAGCGTTTCACAGGTAAAGTCTACTACACATGTTTGTATTCGGTGACAAATACAATTTGATGTGACGGGAGTGTCTTAGTCAGGGATGCCGTATACTAAATACAATCTTTATTACCTTTATGTCTGGCGTGATGAATATTTATATGACTGGCAATGGCCATTGAGCATCACCACACATCAGGGGACGGTTATGTGTATGCTGGGGGTTAAGCCTGTGTGTCAGTGAGCGAGTGACTCAGGGTTTCCTGCACGGGAGAGAGCGTGATGGACCACAACTTCCTCTCCTTCATATAGGGCACATGAAGTTCTGAATATGGCCTTTTCCATAGTCAAATGCATTTTCTAAAATGAATTAAGGCATTTTAAAGTATCTATTATTCCTAGTGAGGACCAAAGGCATTAGCTTTTAATGGTGGAGTTTAAAAGTATGTTTTATCTTTAGAAATGTAAGGTAAATGTATTTTTGAAAGATTTACATACATAAAAAAAAAAAAAATTGTATATCATATAGACATCTATTGTGGACATAAGATCACATTTTGTAAGTAAGTAGAGCATGCAACTTGCTTTATGAATTAAAGGGTACACGTGTTTGATTTCATTCTCACACTATAGAGTCGTAACTTTAACCGCTCGTCATCTGAATTGGTCGGTGTGGTCATGCCTGTGTGCTGTCACTCGAGCTGTGTCTCAAATTGTACCTTGTTCCCGTTATAGGGTGTATACTTCCTGGTCAAAGGTTGTGCACTATAAAATGACAACACTGCCATTTGGGATGTAAACTGGGTCCGTGTGTCAGCTCAAACACGAGAAACACAACGTCAACTGGTTTGAAGGAAATCGTAAAGCCGATCATAGGTGAAATTGTAACATTTGTAAATGGCTTTTTAGTTGAGATTATTATTTATATTTTTTGTATGAAGTACAAGAAAGGACACTACTACACATTGCATTTACACTTCTGTATTTATTGAAGGTACCAGGACTTTGACTTGACCCTCACATTTGCAATTGTAACCTTTAAGTTGCTTTTTATTTATGCACAAATGAACAGCAGTACCCACTTCTTTCATTATTCAACCAGTTAGGAAAACAAAAACAGAAAGCAAGATACAGTATTTTAACAAACTTGTTACATATTTATCACACACAAACGCACTTCAAATTACTCCAAAATATTTCTTATCTAATTTTACACTAACTCATGGTGTTAGAAAGTTAATTATACAGAAAGAATCCATCAATTACACTGTGCAAACAGTTTCATAAGCCGATCTGAAACACGTGCCCTCATCTGCACTGAATGTTACCTCATTTCAAGCTGTTTTTATGAGGCTTGTGAGTTGTTTTTTTCTTCAAGCTCCGCTGTACTCTCGCATATGCATTTGTCTCTTTTTCCCCTCTCCTCTTTGGTTAATTTACATTTACATATGAGCAAACTTGACATTCAAAGAACGGTATGCACTGAATGGAAAGTAAAAATGCAAAATGTATTTCATTTCAGATACTCTAGCAGAGACGGCTTCAGCTGACACATAAATTAGACCTTTTCGAGAAAGGTCACCATGTTGAACACCACATAAATCACTAATCCAACTTCACCTCAGTGGCAGAGCAAGCCAGCATTCAACAGTGGGGAGCCGAGCTACAAGGCGTCCATCTTGGATCAAGTTTCCACTCAATTGACTGCAAATACAGCAGGACCCATAAAAAGCTCATCCAAAAACCTCAGTTCAAGGTTAGATGTGAATTCTCTGTTGGACGCCTGTGGAATAACGTTACAGCTATGTGATTGGCAGGCAGACACACACTGCTTAGTTTGGATTCACTGACGGTCCAACATTAACCTAACATCAATCAAAATCCCCGACACAGTTCTATGAATATGAGTGTTCCAGAACGGAGGAGGATTTGAATGGGGCCACTGTTTTCACTCCACCATCTTCCATGCCTCTCACTCTTTCTCCCACCCCCCTGGGTTTCCTAATGTACCAGAAAAAATGCACCACCAGCAAAAGTGATGTGCATCTCCCCCCCCCCCCCCCAGGAATGAGGTGTCAGACACGGGTAGAAAACAGCGGGTCAGGCCAGAGGTAGGATGGGGCAACAGTGAGTCAGAAGCAAGGCAGAGAGAGAGCCAGGGGGGGGGGGTAAACGACCTCCTGCTGTCACATAGAGAAAACAGGAGAAACACTGAGGTAGAGGCTTGATAAGGAAATGTGTTTTAATAAATGATTAGAGTGTTACAGTCCTGAGGTCTGATACCATGTGATTGTATGAAATGAATTTGAATCAATAGTTTATTATAATACATGTGTGTAAGTGTTAGGCTCATTTGATGATTATATTATAATACTGTGTGTGGTTTTAGTCAGAATCAATGTTTTGGGAACAATGTGTCTAGTGTTTTGAGAACAGACTATCTGTCTGAGCCAGATCCGGGGAGACCTTGGCTGGGACACTTCCCAGTCCCAGATCTCTCCCTATCTTAGGGGAGGGTAGGAAGACACTATTCTCACATACTCCCCTAGGCTCTATTGGCGGGCAGATTTGATGGTTGGTGTGGAAGTATGCACGTCGCTATAAATTGAAGGTCCTGTACAAGTCAGAACGTTCCCGTGAATAAACATTTAACTTTGGTAGACTGGGCCTCTGTCTGTTTCCTTTTCTATCAGTATCTTACAAATCCCGATATAACAGACTAAAGGAAACTTAATTGAATTGGTAAATGAACAGGAGTATATAATTCTCCTGACAAGACTTCACACAGTACAGTAGGTAGAGGAAATAAAGGTGTGGTCAGAATAATAAACCCCCCTTGGTATATGTTTATGATAGTCCAGTTTTGTCCAAACGTAGTGGAGGCCCCACCTGTTTTGAGCCCCACATTTTTAGCAAAAAAAATAAAAAATGTGCATGTTATTTTGGCATTAATAGATGTCACATATCAGTTTGAAAACACTGTAAAAAAAATTAACATTGAGTTAATAAAGCCGCATACAAACATGGTCTCTTTTTGTTTTCTTGAGTAAGGCAACTCCAAAATGCAGGTGTTTCAGCCTAGCTCAGTGCTTTCTGTGGTGGTGGGGCTGCCAGCAGGAAATACTCAAGCCCCTTGGGTGCTGCCATAGAGTTACATTAGAATAGAAGTGCCCATCCAAGAAGGCTCAAGGTCATTGACCACAGAAATGACGTCAAATCACATATCTACAGTAGCTTTGCTTGGACTGATCATGTCAACATCATACTTTCAAAATCTTAGCTAGCAGACATCATCATGAATGAAGTTGACAATCTACTGGCAAATCCTTTTTAATCCTTATCATATGGAGAAATAATGAAGATAAATTATAGATATTGGATATATAGGTATTGGTGCTCATCGGCCATTGGGACATAAACATTACACAACAAGTTGGAAATTGCAAATTCAACAATGAGTGGTTTAGAAGGAATCAGGGGCTAACTGCAAGCATTGCAAAGCAATCATTAGCCTGCTATTCAGTGGAGTGGCTGTGTGGTCCCAAGTCTAAGATTAAGGGTGTCTTTTCCTAGTTTAAAATTATAAACATTCAACATGCTGTCAATGAAGCATGATTTGTGCCGCACCCAAAACAACTTAACTCGGAACTGCAAATCTGACTTCAGTGAGTTCAAGACAACTGGGACCTCTGGAAAAATGAGCTACGACTGGGAAAATATGCTTTGAACTTTCATCCAATTTGGAATTGTACATTTGGAACTCGGGCCTCTATCTAGAGCTTCAACTTGAAGATTACTGACGTCATCCTAATTCAACCCCGCCCCCCAGAGTTCCCAGTTGTCTTGAAAGCACCATAAATCCAGAGAATGCCAGACTTTGATGACAAAATTTGCCCACGAAGGACCCCCGCACCACCACCTTCTTGTTCAAGTGAACACAGCACAACAAGGGGAGTCCAAAAATGTATTGTATGCTGCTGCATAAATGATGTAATATGCCAGGGAGATATGTATACTGTAGCTAAGAAAGTAATACTAAGTGCATGTTGTGTAGTAAGCGGTTAGTAGCCCATGTGCCTCACCCTAATAATTTGGTCTATTTTCATCTTTACATTTTTTGGTGGTGCACATGTAGCTTATAATCTGTTTTTGAGAAATGTAATCATTGAATATTGTAAGAGCTTTCATTGTCTGCTTATATGCCCCCTTTATTTATCCTATGGTTCTGACTTGGTGTACAGGAAGAACACTAAGAATGGCCCATGTTCTGAATTCTGTTGCTGTACATTTCAAAAGTGCTGAACAAATAGTTGCATTGACTATGTACGTCCTAGCTTGCTCATTAATTTCGTAATCGAAATTACAGATTGCCTCTTATCCTCTTGTCGTTCCCTTATACCATAGTTCATACATCTCAATTCAGCCATGTCAGCTATTTTTTTTAAAGGCAGTAAATGAGGCTGAATGAACTGTTTCTCTGCCAAACAAGGCTCTGCTGATAGCCAGGTGTAGCAGTGGTAAGATGCTGTTGTGACTGGTGTTGGGACAGCTTTATATAGGCCCTAACAGTTTGTCGGCACCGTATGTCACCATTATATATATATTTTTTATTTATTTAAATTTTACCTTTATTTAACCAGGCAAGTCAGTTAAGAACACATTCTTATTTTCAACGACGGCCTGGGAACAGTGGGTTAACTGCCTGTTCAGGGGCAGAACGACAGATTTGTACCTTGTCAGCTCGAGGGTTTGAACTCACAACCTTCCGGTTACTAGTCCAACGCTCTAACCACTAGGCTACGCTGCCGCCCCTTATAGTACAATTAAGGTATTGTTTAGTGTTGTGGCTTTGCTGCCCATATTTGTTTTTGCCACACAAAAATGTACATGCTAAAATCGCCATTATCCATATCACAGTCCAGTGAAGGGTGGGGGGGAGGGGATCTCCTGAAACAAATATTGCTCTCCATAGACCTCTGAAAGAACAACCCCCCCCCCCCCGGCTGTAACTGAAAATGTATGCCCGTAAGCCAAAGATAAATTCCCATTTTAAACAAACATGGACAATAACGTTTTTGAACTTGACACACTACTCTCAGCACCCCTCAAGCAAACCCTCCCAAAGACCCAGCTGTACCTGTGAATGAGAGGCTCTGCTCGCTCCAACAGGGGCCCTATTGATTTGTTCATCAATCTGTCATCACCCCGGCTCTGCGGATGACAGAAGTGGTCCATATTGTGAACCCTACTAAACAAACGGTGTAAAACAAAGCGGTGGTTGTCAGTGTTGTTGTTCAAACTGAGCTTGGCGCTTCAGTTCCCAGCCATGTCGCCTTCGACAGCTATATACGGCAGAACCAGGTTACCAATGCCACTCAGCAGACGTTCAACTTGTATCCATAGCGACCTACACTACAGTGAGTGCATACATTTTTAGTATGTGATTCTGGTGAGAATCTAATCCACAACCCTGCCGTTTGATAGTGCCATTGCTTTTTAACAGCGGAGCTACATAGGACCGCCATTACTTTTCATTGGGTTCAGTTCTGTCCCATCTCATCTCCTCCAAAATCAACTGCACTGTGGAGTTCATCAGAATATGTTGTACATAGCATTATGGGTACTGCAGTTCAACATGCTACCGGTTACACCACTGTAGCCCCTCTAGATTCTCACCCCCTTCACTCGCCCCCCCAAACCTCACTGAGCACAGCGGGACCCCCTGGCCCTCCCCAGCCTCTGACAGAGAAAGAGAATCAAGGTAGGGTAGTGTTGGCACCGTGGGCCCTGGATGTGGTCGTAGAGGTGAACCGAAGTTGCACTGAGTCATATGTAGCCCTATAGGCACAGTGGAGCATGGCAGGGACAGGGTGCTGCCAGAGTTCAGGCCCAGCTCAGCGTCTCCCCCAGTGTGCCAGTCCATGTTACCTGACCTGTAGTCACCGGGGAAGGGTTTGCTGCTGTACCCGTCACCCAAGCTTGGGGCCTGGGCGTTGGTGAAGACACAGCCGGACAAGGAAGACATGATGGAGAGGTGGTCGTCCACAACCTCCACATGGATGTCACTGGGGTCAACAGGGTCTGAAGAGGACTCCGGGGGGTGCTGGAGGGATGCCTGGAGAGTTGCCTGCGTGAAAACACAGAAACACTGCATTGCATTCCCAATTACATACCCAAGGACTATGGACTATATGTACTGTAATATATAGAACTATACACTTGGTTGAAATCAAATATATACACTGCATACTGTAAGTAAGTGAGTGTGTGTGTGTGCCTGTCAAGAGAACAAGGACAGTTTACTAGAGTCTTGGGGAGTCTGTTAATGCGAGGTGAATCTCGTTTCTGTTTCAGCCGATACAGAGCCAGAGCAATGAGAGCAGAGAAGAGCACAGCACACACTCCTATCCCCGACAACACTGGCTGCAACCCTGGTGAACACAGACACACATTTCATTGTGAAAACACGGTTGTATACATTAGCTCAAACAGTAGCTTAATGTCCACACCCTGGATCAACCCTAACCGTAGCTTAATGTGCACACCCTGGATCAACCCTAACCCTAGCTTAACGTCCACACCCTGGATCAACCCTAACACTAGCTTAACGTCCACACCCTGGATCAACCCTAACCCTAGCTTAACGTCCACACCCTGGATCAACCCTAACCCTAGCTTAACGTCCACACCCTGGATCAACCCTAACCCTAGCTTAACGTCCACACCCTGGATCAACCCTAACCCTAGCTTAACGTCCACACATTGGATCAACCCTAACTTAACGTCCACACCCTGGATCAACCCTAACCCTAGCTTAACGTCCACACCCTGGATCAACCCTAACCCTAGCTTAACGTCCACACCCTGGATCAACCCTAACCCTAGCTTAACGTCCACACCTTGGATCAACCCTAACCCTAGCTTAATGTCCACACCCTGGATCAACCCTAGCTTAACGTCCACACCTTGGATCAACCCTAACCATGACCTCTCACCTGGTCCTGGGGCAGCCTGGTGGACACAGTGTGGGTGGGAGGGGGGAGAGGAGGCCAGGGGGAAGGTGGGGGGTCCAAAGGAGAAGTTAGCCAAGGCACAGTAGTCCTGTCCTGGGACCAGGTCTGAGAACTCAGCCCTGAACACCACCTCCTGGGCCCAACCAGTACGCCTCTGAAACAGGATCAGGGAATTTGGAAGGAACATTTGAATGAGAGAGAGAGAGAGCGCTTGTGGAGCTTGTACTAACCGGATGCACACAAACAACACACAGCAGACCATAGACTGGACAACATGACCGTATATGGTTGGAGCACTTTAAGAAGTGTACTCTGGATAAGAGCGTCTGCTAAATGACTTAAATGTAAATGTACTCCACAGATTTACATAGCAGCAGGGGAAAGGGAGGGACCATGAGTGTGAGAGAGAGAGAGAGAGAGAGAGACAGAGAGAGAGAGAGAAGATGGAGTGGTGAACAAAAGGTGGTATTGCAGATGGCACAATTGGGGATACCTTGTAGTCAGAGTGGTTCTGTTGGTTATATACAGTCACTGTGACCCAGGGGTCAATCAGTTCTGACAGTGGACAGCAGCTCTGCAGAGGAAAGCACCCTCTGTTGGTAGAACAGGGGAAGTGCACCTCCACTACCAGCCTCTCTCTAGACAGAGACACAGAGATGGAGGGGCTGTTGAAGGCTGAGGAGAGGAGAAGGGAAGAAGCCACTTTGTCATTTCAATCACACCAACCTATTCATTTCAGCAGCTTTAGCTGCTGTGATGAGATGTTTAAATGCTCTCTACGTGACATTTGATTTGATTGGAACAACAAACCAGCATTATAGATATGTGATTGGTCTTGAGAGCAGAGAGGTAGGTTACTGACTGAAATCACTTGGGTCAAACTTGAGTGGTTTTGTCCAGACTGGGCTCCCAGGGCCCTGGTGGAGGCCCAGGCGGATCATGTTGTAGAGTTCAAAGTCAGCGAAGGCCTGGGATACGTCACAGTGCTGGGCGGAGATCCGCACACACCCCTCCACGTCCTGCCACGGATCTCTGTAACACACACACACAAAACCATTCCAATCTATTCATGGGTTTCACCTTAGTCACTCACTCGAAATGTATGTGGAAATTTCGGAAAATACCCATGCAAGATAACACACATCCCCCTGGTTGTTGGACTCGTTGGGTGGTGGTGGTTATGACTGAAACCAGTTGAGAGGAGAGGAGCAGGCAAAGAGTGCGACAGGCTTGGTTTCACAGCTGTGGTACAAAACAGTAGTGCCCCTCTATCAGTTCCTATCTACTTTTAAGGCAAATAAGCCATAGATTGGAGTGACTGATTCATCTCTCTGATTAAAACCCTTCTGAGGTTTCTCTGCCAAAACCACACATGATCAATTCTCACACTACCTCTTTCCTGCTCTTCTCCCCTTCATCAGAGCCAGTAGTTCTATCAACAATCATGTACTTTCCCTTTCCATTCTAGGCTAGCTTTCCCTTAAACTCCAAACCGGTTCGCAATTCATTTTAACTTTCATTGTTCAGTAAATGAGTCAGGATCCCGTTGCTTGTTAGAACCCTCAACCAAGCAAGGACTTGAATTAAAAATAGTATATTTAAAATGACTAGATACTAATTACACACAGAACAAACATTACACTGAAAAATAAAACGTCATACATTAACGTATGGATTTATTCCCAGTAAAATAATGAGTTACTCATTCTAGAAAGTAGGGCCACAGTAATATAGCATTCCACAGAGCTAGATACTGGTTGATTAGATCAGTCAGTATAGTGAGCACAGAAAAGAGACAGACAGACCCACCCCTGAGTCTTAGTTTGGACGGTGTAGGTGGTGGTGTTAGCGTTGGCCTGAGGACAATCCCACCGCAGGAGGCATCCTAAATCCAGGGAAGCCACACTGGTGGTACAGAAGGTCCCAGGTGATCCTGAGAGTTCACACGAAACAGTTCACAGTCAACACACACACACAGGAATAGATCACACACACTTCCGACATAGGCTACACTTTCATATTCACGATCTCACAGCAACAACGATGGCTATGCTTAAAGACGCAACTTATACATACTTAACATAATTGACTTAACTGTTCCTGAATGGATTACTACAGTTCAACACACTTTATACTATTTGAACCTTTAGTTGGCCATTTAAGCCATTGAGATCAAACCCTAAATATAGAGAATCCCTGTGGTGAGCCCCCCATAGACAGTGTGAGAGGACAGTGAATTGGATCAGTTACTGCACCCAAAATGGATGGACAGAGAGCAAGTCAGACTCACCTGTGATGAGAAGAGCGACACACAATCCTGTTAACACAAGGGTCGCCGGTACACCTGGCACCATGGTGACACAGGGAAGCTAGTAAACTGGACCACCGGGTGAGAAGGACAGAAGGACAGACTGAGGAGGACTCAGACAAAATATTTTTCCAAAACAAAAATCACCTTTAGGGAGGGATACCACATTCATGCAAGTCCACTGATGCACACAATGTAGCGGTCTATAAAATGCTTGACAAATCATTTGTAAAAGTTGAAAAGGAGAGCGGTAGAGTAAGCTGTCACTTACCTACATCCACAGACAGTAGTGAGTGAGTGAGTGAGTGAGTGAGTGAGTGAGTGAGTGAGAGAGAGATGATAGAAAGAGAGAGAGAGCGAGGGTGGAGGAATCAGGACGTGATACAGTACTTGTGTGTTCAAGAGGAAATGACATAATCTGAAGCTTAAAGGTCCAATGCAGCAGCTTTTATCTCAATATTAAACCATTTCATTTAAGTACATTACTGTGATTGTTTTCAATTCAAATGGGGAAAAAAGAAGCAGAAATAGCTTCTTAGCAAAGAGCAATTTCTCAAGCAAGAATTTTGCTAGGACTGTCTGAGAGTGGTCTGAGTGGGGAGGGGGAAACTGAAAACTAGCTGTGAACGGCTGAGTGGTTTGGAACTCTCTTATTGCTCTAGTAAAGACATGCTGTGGAACTTTGACAACTACTAAATTGAGTTTTAAAAAAAAATACTCCCGCTTTGGGCTGGATGTGTCAATGTGTAGTTCATACATTTAAAAATATATATTTTTTTTACCTTTATTTAACTAGGCAAGTCAGTTAAGAACAAATTCTTATTTTCAATGACTGCCTAGGAACAGTGGGTTAACTGCCTGTTCAGGGGCAGAACGACAGATTTGTACCTTGTCAGCTCGGGGGTTTGAACCTGCAGTTACTAGTCCAACACTAACCACTAGGCTACCCTGTCGCCCCATACATGCATAATCTATGTGCAGAATTATTATTTTACCTCGATTAGCCACAAAGTCCCTAGTTTGAAAGCAACCTTATTTCTGGAAGCTGTGCTACGACATTTTCCTCATGTGTGCCAGTCCCCCCAGCAATTCCAGTTCAACCAATGAGCTTCAGCCCTTCGCCATATGCGTGAAAGTTAACAAGAAGCACATCATGCATCCACAGCAGAGTGAGAGAGAGAAATGACGTCGTACGCAATTTTCGGGGACAACTTTTAGCTCGTGAATACTACTTTCAGAACTACTGGCTAAAAAAGTATACAAAAGCACCAGAGAATCTGGAACTGATTTACTGCCTGGTGATGTCACCAGGCAAACCAAAACTCCGTCCCACCAAACAGGCTGAAATGTCTAAAAAAGGCATTATTTGCACAATTTTCACAGTATTATTCTAACCTCAGTGTGGAAATATACTGTATACAGCACCTTCAGAAAGTATTCACAGCACTACACTTCTTCCACATTTTGTTCTCACAAAGTGGGATTCAAATGTTGTCAATGATCTACGCAAAAGACACTGTCAAAATGGAAGTAAAATTCTAACTTAAAAAAAAGTGATGTAAAAATAAAAACGACTATGTTTTGATTGGACAAGTATTCAACCTTGTGAGTCATTATGTTAGAATCAACTTTGGCAGCAATTACAACTGCGAGTCTTTCTGGGTAAGTCTTTAAGAGCTTTGCAAACCTGGATTGTACAATATTTCCCATTATTAAATAAATAATAATAATAATTCAAGCTCTGTCAAGGTAGTTGTTGATCATTGCTAGACAGACATTCATGTCCTGCCATAGATTTTCAAACCCATTTAAGTCAAAACTGTAACTAGGCCACTCAGGAACATACAATGTCTTGGTATGTAACTGGTGTATAATTGCACTTGCGTTTTAAGTTATTGTCCTGCTGAAAGCTGTTTTTTTTGCCACATTTATGGTATTGCTTTAGTGCCTTTTTGCAAACAGGATGCATGTTTGAAATTGTATTATTCTGTAAAGATTCCCTTTTCACTGTCAATTAGGTTAGTATTGTGGAGTAACTCAAATCTGGAAGTTCTCATATCACAGCAATTTAACTCAAACTGGTTTAAAGTCACCTCATGGTGAAAACTGAGCATTTTCCTTCCTCTCTGTTGACTGAGTTAGGACGCCTGTATCATCGTAGTGACTGGGTGTATTGTTACACCATCCAAAGTGTAATTGCTAAGGTCACCATGTTCAAAGGGATATTCAATGTCTGCTTCTATATTTTGACCCATCTACCAATAGGTGCCCTTTGCGAGGCATTGGAAAACCTCTAGTGTTTGTTGAATCTGTCCTTGAAATTCATTGCTTGGCTGAGGGTCCATACAGATAATTGTATGGGGTACAGAGATGAGGTAGTCATTTGAAAATCATGTTAACACCATTATTGCACACAGAGTTAGTCCATGCAACATAGCATGACTTGTTAAGCACATTTTTACTCTAAGTTCAGGCTTGCCATAAAAGGGGTTGAATACTAATTTACAAGACATTTCAGCTTTAACATTTTAGTAATTTGAACAAATGTGTAAAACATTTGTGGGTATTGTGACAAAGCCTAATTTAATCCATTTTAAATTCAGGCTGTAACAAAACGTGGAAAAATTCAAGGGTTTGAAAATCACAGCGCGCGCGACAGTCACAAAAACTGATGGTATAGAGGTGAGCAGCAAGACAAGACAGAAAACGACCACTACACTTGCAATAACATCTGCTAACCCTGTGTATGTGACCGATAAAACTAGATTTAAACCACCTTGCAAGCTTTGTGTAAGAATAAATGTTTGTTTTTTGTATAAGTGCCTAGATTTGAGTCCCTATTTTCTTAGTAATGTTGGTACAGTACAATGTTGGATCTTAATTTGAGTCTCTGCTACAGCAGGAAAATAATCACACAGCAACAGCATATTATAATTTAGACAAGTGTATGGTTTGATATCATTTTTCATTACAGAGAATCAAGTCAAATTTCAGAAAGGGGGAAATTAAACTTCAAAAGCCTTTTTAAACCTCAAATACACAACTTTTTAAAAGTCCTGCATTGCAGGAAAGTTCCCATGCAACAGGGTGATCAAATGAAGATCCTACATCTGTACACAGACACACTACTACAAAATAAATAAACATGGATACATAATGCTTCTTAGATACTCATGGCCATGTGGGCCAGCAGAGTTGGCGAGAAATCCTGCAATCCAGCTAAAGAAAAATAAATCACACGGACAGTCTGTCCATTCTATAGTTTTATTCAATGACATTTAAATAATATTCATCTATACTTTGTTGAAGTAGGTCTTTGACCATCCATTCTCAAATAATAACAAGTCACGATATAATACAAGTGCCGTTCGAGGATGAGGAACATAAGACGACGTACAGCGTCAGTCACATACTGTATCAGTCAACAGAACAGTGTATGGCTCACTGGTGCACACACACACTGCCCTGCTCATGGCCTCTCCAGGGTGCAGCATACAGCAGTCTGAACACAAAGGCAAACTGCTGAGCATAAACCCATTGAGACAGTATCAAAACATACAAATCATAACACTTCAACATAAGTCAAAAATATGTTTTTTTTTTTTACAACTGACTGTCAGGGAAGCAGCCATAGAACCCCCACGAAAGGAGGATATCAGAACACACATAACCCAGGGGATTGGTCCAATACCAAAGCCATGTATACATTTGAAATATGACTCTGACCAATAGGTGTTGCCATGCTGAGGGAAAGTAGTCGTTGCTTCTTTATCAATCAGTCAGTCTACAAGCCTGCATCTGCTGTAGGAAACAGTGGGATCGTCGCTCACTCCTTTACAGTCAGTACAGCATTATTAGGTTATAGGTGTTGACTATATTATTACAATCATTACCGCCTCAGTCCAGCAGAGGGCGCCATACCATCACTTATAGGCAACCAGCACAGCAGTGCATCCACACCAGCAGCTTTACCTCCCATGTCACTGTATGAGTAAGAATGGAATGAAGTAGCCCCCTAGGCACTGATCTAAGGTCAGTTTAGTCTCCCTCCTAAAAAAAACGGTTGGGTTTTGGTGTAATCTGATCCTAGATCTGTGGTTAGCATTCTGTATCTATGTTTGCGCCCCAGGCAGGGCTAGGCCAGGCTCTGGGTTGGTAGGCGAGGACGGTCGCCCCTTAGGACCTTTATAGAGCAGCCCTCTGTTGGCTCCCGTACTGTCCCTGTTCAGGTTCTTATAGGGGTTCCTGTGAGGGGGTGCGCGGAAACACAGCGAGGGGAACCGGAGCCCCGCCAGGCAACATCCAGAACACGAGATAACCTCCTCCTGCTCCAGAGAGGGAGCGGAACCGTTACCGGTGCCATTACCGGTGCCGTTACCGGTGCTGAACGGCGAGCCACCTATGGGCCCCCCAGGAGTGGAGTGGTACCCGTTGGTGCCCCCCCATCCTAGGTGAGGCAAGGGTAGGGGGGGCAAGCAGGGAGGGTCATTGGATATGGGGGGAACATTACCCCAGCCATTGGTGAATGTAGGGGGGGTGGGTGTGGAGGGTTTGGAATAAGGCAGGAATGTAGGTTGAGTGCCATCTAGAGTGTCGGGGGAGCTGGTGCAGTCCATGGGTTCTTCCTCCAGGCTGCTTGTGTCCACTTCCTCCTCGTCACATAGCTGGTCTAATGACAGCAGCTCTGGGTCGAGAGGAAGCCCGGAGTCATCGGCAGTGAGGCCCTCGCTGCTCTTCCTCCTCTCCACATCCTCTTCGACCACGAACTCAGACTCAAAGGTAAACCTCTCTTCTACAATTTCCCTCTCCTCCTCCTCCTCCTCCTCTCCATTCCTCTCATTACTATCAGTCCCTAGGTCTGTTTTCTCTGCACTATTGTCTTTGGTGGTGGGGGGCAGGAGATCTGGAGGAGGGGTGCAGGGCAGGGACAGGCAGCGTCTATGGAGCCTTCCTCGGGGCATACCCCCACCCCCCGCTCTGTCAGAGGGGGTGGTACAGGGGTCCAGAGGTTGGGGTAAGGTGAACGTTAAAGAGATGACTGACTTGCTGGGCGTGTCAAACAGTTTGATCTTGCCTCCGTTAAGGTCCTCTCGCAGGGAGAAGGGGTTGACACGGGTGGGAGGGGCCAGAGTGGAGAGCGTGACTGGAGGGATCATGTCTGATTTGCTGCGGCAGAGGCGGGGGTCACCAGGGAGACAGAGGGACCGTCTTCGCAGCAGGCTGAGATCTGGAGAAAGAGATGCTGAAAGAGAGATTCAAGAAAAATATATATATAATCACACATGGATAGTAATGCGCCTTAGAAATGGTATATATAAAATTGAATAAATGTGTCCTACACCTATCTATTGCACTAAATGTAAAAGTCTATCTATACTCAACAAAAATATACATGCAACAATTTCAATATTTTAATGAGTCACAGTACAGTTAATTAAATAAATTCATTAGGCCCTAATTTATGAATTTAATGCGACAGGACAGGGGTGCAGCCAAGGGTAGCCTCAGAGGGTATAAGGCCCAGCCACTGGGGAGCCGGGCCCAGCCAATCAATGTTTTCCCCCCAAAAAGTGCTTTATTACAGCCCGAAATATTTCTGTTTTATCAGATGCCTGGGTGGCCGGTCTCATAAAATCCCTCTGGCAAATAATTTTTCCTCAGTATATAGAACATTCCTAGACATGTCCCTGTGCTAGTCCCCATCCCACCGTGCTGAATTGAAAAAAGTACCACTTTCTTATTCATTTTTATCATGACTGATAAATATTGAGAGCAGAATTTCTTCTTCCACACCAGAAAAACAGACCCCCCCCTCCAGCTCATAACCAACAGCTGGGTCTTAATGACTCCTGTCTGAACACAGTTGTGTTTTGGAGAAGCCTTTCAGACTGACCTCCCTGTGCTCCATACTCTCCAGGACAGACACACACACCCGTTGGTGCAGCTTCATCATTCTGCGTCCTCCCTGTCGCTCTTCCCTCCAGCTCTTCTACGATCACTGAGAACGATGGACGACGCTTTGGATCCATCTGAGAGCGAGAGATGGACAGACAGAGATTAGCAAAATATATATATATCTTTTAAGTCCGTCAGTTACTCAAGAGTCATATTACGAAGGAGAAGGAAAAATGGGTAACAATAAAATGAGAGAAAAGGTAGAAGATTTGCACGAGAGCGAGCGTCTCGGCGCGAGAGCGAGCGTCTCGGCGCGAGAGCGAGCGTCTCGGCGCGAGAGCGAGCGTCTCGGCGCGAGAGCGAGCGTCTCGGCGCGAGAGCGAGCGTCTCGGCGCGAGAGCGAGCGTCTCGGCGCGAGAGCGAGCGTCTCGGCGCGAGAGCGAGCGTCTCGGCGCGAGAGCGAGCGTCTCGGCGCGCGCGAGCGCGAGCGTCTCGGCGCGAGAGCGAGCGTCTCGGCGCGAGAGCGAGCGTCTCGGCGCGCGAGAGCGAGCGTCTCGGCGAGAGCGAGTGTCTTGGCGCACGCGTGCGCGAGAGCGAGTGTGAGAGCGAGTGTCTTACGTGGCAGCAGGTGACCGCCAGGTTCAGGAAGTCAGGGGGACAGTCTCCCACCATGTGCTGAAACGTCTCTATGTCCAGACCAAAGTCCTACAGAGGGGAAAGAGCGTCACACACTGATCAGCGACATCACTCAGTGAAAGAGCCCTAGAGAGACTCCAACAGGAGCTCTGATTTGCTGTACTCCTTCAGTCCCTAATTTACACAATAGAACAGAAGAGGACGCCGTCTGCAACTTCAATGAAAGGACTGTGACTTACTGCCTGATGAGAGCTGTTAAACTGCAGTTTCATACAATGGCCAGGAGGAGACGTTCAGTCTACGTCACATCATACCATATTGTGAACCCTGATTGTGTGCTAGTGTGTTGGGGTGTGTGTGCGTTGTGTTCAAACCTCTGTGCGGGGGAGGACGTCAGGGTCGGCCTGTATCCTAGCGATGACCTCACACAGGATGATCCCATACGCAAAGACGTCCACTTTCTCGTTGTAGATCTCTCCTCGCAGTACTTCCGGTGCCATCCAGTAGGGGGAGCCCACCACAGCCAGAGGCTCCTGGTCGGACTCTTCACTGTGAACAGAAAGGAAGACAGGCCTGGACATTATTACAGGCGGTGAAGTTTCCTTTAGATGCTGGTCGAGGGTCGGCTTTGCATTTTCCCCACTAATAGGACTGGAGGGGGGGGATCTGATCCTAGACCTGAACATAGGGGGAAACCCCAGAGTCATTATTTACAGCTCCAGCTCACAGACCTCAGCTCGCTTCATCGTGCTCTAGTTCAGTTACAACCATCCCAAAATGAAAGTTTACATGGGGTAAATATATTGTGTGTAAAGGCATAAAGGGGCAGGCAAACGAGTGACTGCAAGGCGCATGCTCTGAACACCCCCCCGGCAGTCACTTCCTCTCTGTGCTATTTCCATCTCACTAAACCATGATATTGCATAAGTAGTGAGGGAAGTGATGGGAGCTGAGAAAGAGGAGCTCCCAGTGTAAACACTATTTGGGGAAGTGGAGGGAGAACGTGAGAGAGAGTTGACATTCAGCCGGGGAGAGGGGGAGCACGAGAGAGAGAGTTGACATAAAGCCGGGGAGAGGGGGAGCGCGAGAGAGAGAGTTGACATTCAGCCGGGGAGAGGGGGAGCGCGAGAGAGAGAGAGTTGACATTCAGCCGGGGAGAGGTGGAGCACGAGAGAGAGAGAGAGTTGACATAAAGCCGGGGAGAGGGGGAGCGGAGAGAGAGTTGACATTCAGCCGGGGAGAGGGGGAGCGAGAGAGAGAGAGAGAGAAGAGTTGACATTCAGCCGGGGAGAGGGGGAGCGTGTGAGAGAGAGAGAGAGTTGACATTCAGCCGGGGAGAGGGGGAGGAGAGGGAGAGGGAGAGAGAGAGAGAGAGAGAGAGAGAGAGAGAGAGAGTTGACATTCAGCCGGGGAGAGGGGGAGCGTGTGAGAGAGAGAGAGAGTTGACATTCAGCCGGGGAGAGGGGGAGCGAGGAGAGAGAGTTGACATTCAGCCGGGGAGAGGGGGAGCGAGGAGAGAGAGTTGACATTCAGCCGGGGAGAGGGGGAGCGAGGAGAGAAAGAGACCAAGTGTGCTTGAATAGTTTGACCATATTTGGAAAGCTTTCCTAAACTCCATCTCTGTCTCTCTCCCACTCTCTGACAAACAGAGTTAGAGTGCACATACACACGTTGACAAATTCAGAAATGGAGGAAGGTCATCAACATACAGCAGACAATGCATTCACTGGTTCGTAATTTTACTGTTTTGTCATATCAGTTTCCTTCGACCTAAAAGCACCGTAAATAAGCAAAAACATGTTGTGATGCATCAACACAACGTGGCTGTACAAAAACAAATACACAAGGTAAACACTGGGGTGACTGTAGACAAACGACAGGAAATGGTGCACACACACACACACACACACACACACACACACACACACACACGGGTTAACGCGACAGCTGCTTCCTCTCAGACAGTGTTTACAAAAAGGATACAGACCCATTTACCAGGCCAGTGGGGGTATGTGTGTGTCCAGCTGATATTTAATCTGTGCCCACTATGGGCATCTTCTAAATAATTAGCAGGACACCAACTTGTCAACAGGAAGAAGCAGAGAGGATTAAAACAGGCTGGAGCGATGAATACAACATATGAGGTGTCAATGTTAGAATTATAAACTAGTTATATCTGGAGTCGGTGTATGTGTGGGTCTCGCTCTCAATCCGGCCAGATTAAATATTGACACCATCGCAGTAAGTCAACGAACGATGTACCCCCCCCCCCGAAACAGGGGCTTAAATCACACATAGTTCCACATAGCTGGCAAACCACAACTTCTTCAGGGGGAAGTGCGTCTCACATTCTTTGGAAAATGGGACTCTGCTTTTGTGTGACGAATGATTCATTTTTTAGACCCAAGATAGTGATAAGGTCAGTTTGTGTTTTTTTTTTATGTACACATTATAGTGAGGACTGGGGGAAGGGCAGCTGAGCATAGAGCCTACAGGCAACTTCTACCTGGGGTTTCAGTGACTGACTGAAAGATTGATGGACAGAGCCAAAGAGGGCGAGCGCGTGTGAGCTATCAAGATCGAGAGTGTGAGAAAGAAAGAGGAAAGGTAGAGCAACCATTCAGGTGTGTTATCTAATCAGTTTGTGTTGATAGACGGATGATGAATAAACTCCACTGACCTGTACTCTGGTATTTTCTCTGCCAGGCCAAAGTCCCCCACCACGGCCGTACACTGGCCACTGGCCCAACGCACCAGGCAGTTCTAGAGGACAGAACCAGAAAGACGGCGGTCAGGACCCGTATTCACAAAGAATCTCAGAGTAAGAGTGCTGATCTAGGATCAGGTCACTCCTGTCCATGTAGTCTTATTCATTATGATCCAGAAGGTAAAAATGATCCTAGATAAGCACTCCTACTCCGACAAGCTTTATGAATACGGGCCCTGATAAATCCATTTATAGTTAACTGTGTACTTGAGTACACACTATTTAGTGTTAAGGAGTGTATGCATGTGTAGCATGCCACCTGTTTGCCTGCCAAAGTGTGTACAATTACCGACAGGAGGTGTGTATCCGTATAACTGAGTGTACCTTCGTGCGTGCGTGCGTGTACCTTGGATGTGAGGTCTCTATGGAAGATGCCTCTGCTGTGGAGGTACTGCAGGCCCCTAGCGATGTCTAGTGACAGGCCCATCCTGACTGACCACGACAGGCACTGGTCACTGTCCAGCAGCTGCTCAAGGTTACCCCCGTTGATGTACTGGAAGTATCCATGACAACCACAGACAAGCGTCACTCAAAAACAGGCGACTGTGCTGTAACCATGACAAACAGGTTTTCCTAACCTTTACCACAGGTGACTCTCTATTGAGAAAAAATAGATATTTTTTAAAAGACAGGTACAGGTCATTGTACATCAACCTAGACGACATCGAATCAAATTACTGTCGGGAGTTCAGATCCCCCCCCCCCCACGTAACCATGACGACCGTTAAGGAAGCATCAAGTGCAAAAAGTAGCTATAACCAGACCAATAGTTTCTACATCCTAGCCGGTCTACCCTTGTTTAAAAGAGGAGATCTTACCTCTGTTAATGCATGGAGCTGTCCCTCATTAACACATACCCCTACAAACCTGGGACAGGAGACAGGAAGATGATTAGGTAAACATAATAGGTGGGGGGGGGGGGTTAAAATGTGTATACTGAGGGATTTCCCCTGCAGACCAAAGCATTGATGGATATGGACAGCGTGTGTTTTCATAAAAGCAGAACACAGACCTGAGTATGTTGGGGTGAGACAGGCGGTTCAGCAGTTGGACCTCCCTCAGCATGTTAGCTCTGTTACTGGCCATGGTGTTCATCTTCAGAGCCATCACCCGCCCACTGATACGGTGCTGCACCTGCACAGAGAGAGACCGGAGGAGAGAGAACCATCACTAAGGTCAGACACCTGCCATGACAACCAGCGTTAGAGAAAGGAAACCATTGGACAAGCAGTGAACATAAATTGTCCTGTGAGAAAGAGTTGAAAGTGAGGAGAGATCTTATTTGTCCAAAATGTTAGGCTCCAGTGAGTCTAGCCCCCCCCCCACCCGAGGGTCCTAGACTGGCATGTCGAGCTAAGCTGGGTGCTTTGGTGGAGAGTGTCTGGTGGTCACCATGGTGATGTGGCGTCTCATCCCCTATATCCTTGAGTGTGTTCGGAGGGACTTGGACTCCTGCCCATCTCCCTCTAACTAAGACCATATAGATACCCACTAAGTAGTCCAACAGTCCAATTAGTACTGGGAGGGTGTACATGTCATGTTTGTCGGTATGAGAGAGTGAGTGTGACACATCTAGTGGTGGTGTGTGAAGAGAACAGAGAGCGTGGTTACATCAGTGTGACAGTGGCCTAGTAGATATGAGTTTGCCATCAGATCAGTGGAGTGATGGGAAATCTAGAGTTTATTAGTGGATCTATTAAAACAGACAATCTGGCCTCAAACTTAAAAATCAAGGCTACAGCATACAGTCAACCAGTGACCATTAGGTCCATCCAACTCTGAACTGCAGTCCGAGATGGGGAGTGGGTACACACATACACAGAGTGGCCTCTGCTGTATGGAGGCAATCAGTGCCTTTACACATTTATGACCACACTTCCAGTAAGAGCTAGTGCCGTCTGAGGATTAGCTTTATGGTTCGTTCCCCGATCTAATTTATTAGATCTGGTTACAGGATTTAACTACATTAGTATTGCTGTACTACAGGCCAGCAGGATCATACAGAATAGCCTCTCATACACAGAATAGCTCGCTCATACACACACACCCTAATGCAGAGATGAGCCAACTGCTGAACTGAGCCGCCCCCCCTACCAGGTAGGGGCTGTGCCGCCGCCCCCCCTACCAGGTAGGGGCTGTGCCGCCGCCCCCCCTACCAGGTAGGGGCTGTGCCGCCGCCCCCCTACCAGGTAGGGGCTGTGCCGCCGCCCCCTACCAGGTAGGGGCTGTGCCGCCGCCCCCCCTACCAGGTAGGGGCTGTGCCGCCGCCCCCCCTACCAGGTAGGGGCTGTGCCGCCGCCCCCCCTACCAGGTAGGGGCTGTGCCGCCGCCCCCCCTACCAGGTAGGGGCTGTGCCGCCGCCCCCCCTACCAGGTAGGGGCTGTGCCGCCGCCCCCCCTACCAGGTAGGGGCTGTGCCGCCGCCCCCTACCAGGTAGGGGCTGTGCCGCCGCCCCCTACCAGGTAGGGGCTGTGCCGCCGCCCCCTACCAGGTAGGGGCTGTGCCGCCGCCCCCTACCAGGTAGGGGCTGTGCCGCCGCCCCCTACCAGGTAGGGGCTGTGCCGCCGCCCCCTACCAGGTAGGGGCTGTGCCGCCGCCCCCTACCAGGTAGGGGCTGTGCCGCCGCCCCCTACCAGGTAGGGGCTGTGCCGCCGCCCCCCCTACCAGGTAGGGGCTGTGCCGCCGCCCCCCTACCAGGTAGAGGCTGTGCCGCCGCCCCCCTACCAGGTAGAGGCTGTGCCGCCGCCCCTCTCGGTCTAGGCCAGGGATGGGCAACTCCAGTCCTCGAGGGCCTGATTGGTGTCACAGTTTTGCCCCTGCTAACACACCCGAGTCCAATAAATCACCTAATCCGATCTTCAGTTTAGAATCCAGTTTGATTAACTTATGGCTGCAGGGGCAGTATTGAGTAGCTTGGATGAAAGGTGCCCAGAGTAAACTATCTGCTCCTCAGTCCCAGTTGCTAATATATGCATATTATTATTAGTATTGGCTAGAAAACACTCTGGCGTTTCTAAAACTGTTTGAATAATGTCGGGGTATAACAGAACTTGTATGGCAGGCAAAAACCTGAGAAGAAATCCAAACAGGAAGTGGGAAATCTGAAGTTGGTCGATTTTCAACCCAGCCCCTACTGAATACAGAGTGGGATATGGATAAAGTTGCACTTCCTAGGGCTTCCACTAGATGTCAACTGTCTTTAGAAACTTGAATGAGGCTTCTGTGTTGTGGAGCCAGATGGGAGCGCTTTGAGTCAGTGGTCTGGCAGAGAGCCAGGTCACGCACATTTCACATGATAGCGACCTGCGTTCCATGGCTTCTCTAAAGACATAGAAATTCTCCGGTTAGAACGTTATTGAATATTTATGATAACATCCTAAAGATTGATTCTATACTTAGTTTGACAAGTTTCTTTGACCTGTAATATAACTTTTTGAAGTTTCGTCTGACGTTCGGATGGGCCTGCACAAGCATTTGTGTACTAAACGCACTAACAAAAGTAGCTACTTGGACATAAATAAATGGACATTATCAAACAAATCAAGCATTTATTGTGGAACTAGGATTCCTGGGAGTGCATTCTGATGAAGATCAAAGGTAAGGGAATATTTATGTGATTTCTGTTGATTCCAACATGGCGGGTAATTTTATTTATTTTCTGAGCGCCGTCTCAGATTGCATGGTTTGCTTTTTCCATAAAGTTTTCGAAATCTGACACAGCAGTTGCATTAAGGAGAGGTATATCTATATTTCCATGTCTAACAATTGTATTTATCAACATTTATAATGAGTATTTCTGTAAAATGATGTGGCTCTCTGCAATATCACCGGATGTTTTTGGAACTAGTGAACGTAACGTTCCAATGTATTCTGAGATTTTTTAAATACAAATATGAACTTTATCAAACAAAACACACATGTATTGTGTAACATGAAGTCCTATGAGTGTCATCTGATGAAGATCAAAGGTTAGTGATTAATTGTATCTCTATTTGTGCATTTTGTGACTCCGCTCTTTGGCTGGAAAAATGGCTGAATTCTGTGACTTGGCAGTGACCTAAATCATTTGTGGTGCTTTCGATGTAAAGCTCATTTGAAATCGGACACTGTGGTGGGAATAACAAGATTACCTTTAAAACGGTATAAGATACATGTATGTTTGAGGAATTTTAATTATGAGATTTCTGTTTTGAATTTGGCGCCCTGCACTTTCACTGGCTGTTGTCATATCTATCACATTAACGAGATTGCAGCCCTAAGAAGTTTAATCAGCTGTGGTTACTAGGGATAGAGAAAAAGTGAGACACCAATCAAGCCCTCAAGGACTGGAGTTTCCCACCCCTAGGCCATCTGCTTTGTACCGTCCACATGCAGAATTTCAGCTCAAATAAACAAGTGCTCAGTAATCATGGATACAGGCCGTTGCCCAGTGGCCACAAGCAAAAAAAGTCCTGCCATGGCAATGTGGTGTGAGAGTCTACCTCAGGTAGGTAGGTGTGTGTGGTGTCAGTGCTCCAGTCACAGCTAAACAGTGAGTAGCTGTGATATCAGCATTCTAGTGACAGGAACATGGAGATGCCCAATAAATCTTACTCCGAGATCTATTTGGCTAAAATCAACATTTTCTTGGTGACCTGGAGATAAGACCAGGGGATTCATGTGGGGCTGGTAGCTGAACAAAGTCCACAATAAACAGGCAGGGAGGACCAGTCTGTCTTCCTGTGTTGTCTTTAACCTTTTGCGTGTAGGGGGCAGTATTTTCATTTTTGGTTAAAAAACATACCCATTTGAAACTGCCTATTTCTCAGCCCCAGAAACTAGAATCTGCATACAATTGTCAGATTAGGATAGAAAACACTCGAAAGTTTCCAAAACTGTAAAAATATTGTCTGAGTATAACAGAACTAATATTGCAGGCGAAAGAAAGCCTGAGGAAAATCCAATCAGGAAGTGCCTCTTATTTTGAAACCTCTGTTCCTATGCATGCCTATCCTCCATTTAAAAGGGATATCCACCAGATTCCTTTTTCTATGGCTTCCCTAAGGTGTCACCAGTCTTCAGACATAGTTTCAGGCTTTTATGTTGAAAAATGAGCGTGAAGGATCACATTACGTAAGTGGATAGGTGGGGGCCCTCAGAGTGAGTTTTGCGCAACTGAGTAAAGCGGCCATTGTTTCTCCCACTGTTATTGAAAAAATTACACACTTGGTTGATATATATTTTAAAAACAACTTGAGGATTGATTATAAAAAACGTTTGACATGTTTGTGGACATTATGGATATTATTTGGAATATACTGCGTCTGTGTTGTCGTGACCGCGCTTTACTGTGGATTTCTGAACATAATGCGACAAACAAACGTAGGTATTGTGGGTATAAAAATAATCTTTATAGAACAAACGGAAAATTTTTGTGTAACTGGGAGTCTCGAAGATCAAAGGTCAACAATTTTTGATTGCTTTTCTGATTTTCGTGACCTAGCTACTTAATGCTTAGTGTGCATAATGTTATGTTATGCTATTGATAAACTTACAAATGCTTGGATTGCTTTCGCTGTAAAGCATAATTAAAATTTGAGACGACAGGTGGATTAACAAAAGGCTAAACTGTGTTTTGCAATATTGCACTTGTGATTTAATGAATATGAATATTTTTTTGTAATATTATTTGACTGTGGCGCTATGCTATTCAGCGGTTGCTGATGACAATTATCCCAGTACCGGGATGGGTAGCATCATGAAGTTAAATAGAACACGATCCACTGTCTAAGCCAGGAGCTGACTGTCTTCCTGGGTAGTTTTTAAATAGAACATGATCCACTGTCTAAACTCTAGGCCAGGACCTGATCAACTCCGCACCATTTAGTGTTTTGCACAACATCGTTAGAGAGTGCCTCACACACACCGCAACTCCAGTATCTAATGCTATGACAGCCCTTCCCAACTCTTGCTGTGTGTGTGTGTGTGTGTGTGTGTGTGTGTGTGTGTGTGTGTGTGTGTGTGTGTGTGTGTGTGTGTGTGTGTGTGTGGTAAGCCTAGCAGGAGCAAGTAAGAGCATACAGCTTCAGGACATCAAAAGAAGGCCCCCCTTTCTCTTCTGCTCCACAGTAGAAACATTTTCCACTATACCTCCTCCCCCTGCCCCTCTCTGGGCTGACTCACTGGACCTTCAGTCACACCTCCACAACCACCTGGATCGTGTTCATTAGGGCGCACCATAGCAAAATGTTTTGCAACAGAAGATTTGTCCAGGTAGTCACTCACTCCCTGTTGAAGTCAGTTGTGTCCCAGTTTGGTGCGAAATGAACACATCCCTAGTCTGTTTATTTACCTACTGTAATGCTGAGGCCAGGGTGCTGGGGCGTAGCAGGGACAACAAGATTCTTACACACTACAGAACGTGGAGACACAGAGCACAGGGAAATGGAAAGAACAGTCAAATGTGTGTGAGTGCATTTAAATACCAAGTAGGTGCGCATGCATTTAAATACCAAGCAGATGCATGTGAGCTCATGTGGAACATAAACAAAGGAACACACACATCTTGATTGACAGGAACACAAGCTTTGACTGGAGGGGAGAAATAATAGAAGCAGGGAAAAGTGCTAGCGAAGTCACACCTCCTCCAAACCCCAGCCAATGAACAGTCTGACTGACTCATGTCACTCATTGTAACAGATCACAAACACATGGGTGACAGTCGATGATGGATAGGTGTGTGATGCTAGCTCTGTCTGGGTAAAATAAATCACTGCTGAGTTTGCACAGAGGAGATTACCAACTCAGACAGAGGAGGGTGTGAGTGAGTGTGGGTATGTGCATGTCACAGAGAATGTGTTTATGTGAGCGAGTATATAAGGTCTGTTTAAGGAGTAGTTTCTCAGGACGGCTGTTTTGGAAAAGGGCAGACTTTCCACAACTGAACTCTCCTCTGATAAAACTCTTTTCAGTTTTGACAACAGGACCCCGGAGGAGAGCACTTAATCCAGCCTGTCAATCAAACACACAGATTTCCTCACATGAGCGCACAGACGCACGTTCACTCAAACGCTGTCCGAGTGAGTCATCTCCTCCGTGCAAATGCACTAGTGATTTTGCCCTGACAGTTCTAGCATCATCAGTGTCCTCAGGGGTTGAAAGAAGGCGAGTGAGAGAAATTTAGCAAGAATGAAGATACACAACACAGAATGTACCACAGAAGGCTTGCAAAGAGAATGTGAAGCAAGAAAATAAATAGGCCAATAAATTGAAGAGATAAGAATCAACTGTTGTTGCAGATCAATCTGTGGCAGTAAATGGAGAGCGGATATATAATATTACCAATATGATCATGTTGACATTTGAAGCATTTAGCTAAGAAAACGTCTGCATGTTCTGGCAATGAAAAGCAGGTGAGTGGGAATGGGGCGGCAGGTAGTCTAGAGGTTAAGAGGGTTGGGCCAGTAACTGAAAGGTTGCTGGTTCGAATCATATGCCACACCTGTCAGGTGGATGGATTATCTTGGCAAAGGAGAAATGCTCACTAACAGGGATGTAAACAAATTTGTGCAAAACAAGAGAAATAAGTTTGTGTGTATGGAACATTTCTGGGATCTTTTATTTCAGCTCATGAAACATGTGACCAACACTTTACATGTTGCATTTATATTTTCGTTCTAGTTATTCTATACTGAATGGAACATTCTAAGTGTGTTCACCGCACTTCATTAAAACAGTCATATAATTACTGTTAGTTGTATTACATTTCCGTGGCCAAAACAATGATCATTTGTGATTCAGGCAGATGATCTGAACAAGGAAGTACCAGGACTCCTGCCTGCCTGTACAGGAAGTAACAGTTACAGTACGGCAGACAGGTCGGTCTAGGAAGTACCAGTTACAGTACGGCAGACAGGTCGGTCTAGGAAGTACCAGGACTCCTGCCTGCCTGTACAGGAAGTAACAGTTACAGTACAGCAGACAGGTCGGTCTAGGTAGCTCTCTCACAAAAAGATAAAAAGCAGAACCTGAAGGATTAGTCTTGACATGCGCACCCCTCCGCATATTGCACAATGGCAGCGTTGCGGTATGAATACCCGCCTGACGGCTGTGAGGAAAGCATCCATTGATCCAGTGTGTGTGTGACAAAGATGGTGCTGAATAACACTAGAGATGGCAGGATGCCAAGAGTTTTGTGCAGCACCGTTTATAATCCAGCATCAAGACTCAACGCTTCAGAGGGTGTGTGAACAGAGTGGCGAGGATCATTTATGGCTCTATTACCACACAGTCTGTCATGTCATCTGAACATTATAACAGTTAGATTGGAACTCCATGTAATTGCTGCGGTAAAAAGAATTTGCATTCATATGCAGTTATCAAAGGGCAGGTTGCTCAATCAAGAGGCATCTTTACAGCTGGCACTTTTAAACCCCAAGTCATTTGCATGCTCACTGCCCAGTCAAAGGGCAACATGGCTGGGAGGAGTGATCCGAGTGTGTGATACAGTAGGAGCATGACTCAACCTCCTAGTCCAATGAAAGGTCTAGGATAACATTTTCCTTAACTTAAATATATGGTTAACTGTGCTAACAAGGTCCCAGAACAGGGGCCCGAGTGTGAGATTCCAGACCTCGTTACCTTAACCATGATTGTTATGGTCATGGTTAACTGGACTCAGTTGTTGACCGTATACCTAGGGTCCAGAGTTTTTCCTGACCAGGAAATACTACAGGAACCTAGTTTATATGCTATAATGTACACTGGGAGTTTTCCCAGGTCAGGACACATGTTTAAGAAAAACTCCTGGCCCAATGTTATGAACATTACAATGCTCTGTGAAACAGGAGCAGGACTAGATGAAGTTGACACTATTGCTTATGTTGCCCATAGAGCTCTGAGCTATGTAGGGAATAGGGCAGTGGTTCACAAACTTGGGGTTGGGACCCCATGTGCGGTCCCATCAAATTGAAATGGGGTTACCTAAGAAAATGTGTAATCTTATCAAACAAAATGTTTCTCTTCAAATGGGTATAGCATACAACCTTTAAGTATCAACTAATGATCCCTTACACTAGTAGAATGGGGTCTAACCCCATGAAGTTCTGGAAACCGGTTAAAGACCTGGAGAATAAACCCTCCTCACAGCTGCCCATGTCCCATGCCCATGCTGATGTGCTTCTTGTCAGTAACAACCACATGGCTGAGCTCTTTAAATCACCACATTAAGTCAGGATTCCCATTTGACTCAGCCATGCCTCCTTGCCCGTCCTACATTTCCTCATCTCCCACCCCTTCTAATGTAACTATTCTTGATGCTTCTCCCTCTTTTTCCCCTGCCCTTCAACACAGTTTCTCCCTGCAGGCAGTCACTGAGTCAGTGGTGCTAAAGGAGCTCCTGAAACTTGACCATAAAAAAAACCATCTGGGTCAGATGGTTTAGACCCTTCAAGTTTGCTGCCCCCATAATCACAACGCCCGTCTATCCTTTCTGGGGAGATTCCCATTGCTTGGAAGGCAGCCACAGTTAGTCCTTTATTTAAATGGGGGAGATCAAGCTGAACCGAACTGTAACAAGCCAATTTCTATTTTGCCCTGTTTATCGAAAGTGTTGGAAAAAATTGTCAATAATCAACTGACTGGCTTTCTTGATGTCTATAGTATTCTCTCAGGTATGCAATCTGGTTTCCGCTCAGGTTATGGATGTGTCACTGCAACCTTAAAAAGGTCCTCAATGTCACCATTGCACTTGATTCTAAGCAAGGTTGTGCTGCTATTTTTATTGCCTTGGCCAAAGCTTTAGATACAGTAGACCATTCCAATCTCATGGGCCGGCTAAGGAGTTTGTGTCTGAGGGGTCTTTGGCCTGGTTTGCTAACAACATCTCTCAAAGAGTGCAGTGTATAAAGTCAGAAAATCTGCTGTCTCAGCCACTGCCTGTCACCAAGAGAGTACCCCAAGGCTCAATCCTAGGCCCCACGCTCTTCTCAATTTACGTCAACATAGCTCAGGCAGTAGGAAGCTCTCATCCATCTATATGCAGATAGTCTTATACTCAGCTGGCCCCTCCACAGATGTTTTGTTAAATACTCTACAACAAAGCTTTTAGTGTCCAACAAGCTTTCTCTACCCAGAACCTTGTTCTGAACACCTCCAAAACAAAGGTCATGTGGTTTGGTAAGAAGAATACCCCTCTTCCCACAGGTGTTATTACTACCTCTGAGGGTTTAGAGCTTGAGGTAGTCACCTCATACAAGTACTTGGGAGTATGGCTAGAAGGTGCACTGTCCTTCTCTCAGCACATATTAAAGCTGCAGGCTAAAGTTAAATCTAGACTTGGTTTCCTCTATCTTAATCGCTCCTCTTTCACCCCAGCTGCCAAACTAACACGGATTCAGATGTCCATCCTACCCATGCTAGATTACAGACGTCATTTATAGATCGGCAGGTAAGGGCGATGTTCTCTCCCAGTCGGCCATCAGATTTGCCACCAATACTCCTTATAGGAGACATCACTGCACTCTATACTCCTCTGTAAACTGGTCATCTCTGTATACCCGTCAAAAGACCCACTGGTTGATGCATATTTATAAAACCCTCATAGGCCTCACTCCCCCCTATCTGAGATATCTACTGCAGCCCTCATTCTCCACATACAACACCTGTTCTGCCAGTCACATTCTGTTAAAGGTCCCCAAAGCACACACATCACTGGGTCGCTCCTCTTTTCAGTTCGCTGCAGCTAGTGACTGGAACGAGCTGCAACAAACACTCAAACTGGACAGTTTAATCTCAATCTCTTAATTTAAAGACTCAATCATGGACACTCACTGACACTTGTGGCTGCTTTGTATGATGTGTTGTCTGATGTATTGTTGACAGCCCTGTGTGCTGTTGTCTGTGCCCAATAATGTTTGTACCATGTTTTTGTGCTGCTACCATGTCGTGTGGTCATGTGTTGCTGCCATGCTATGTTGTCATCTTAGGTCTCTATTTAGTGTTGTCTCTTCTTGTGATGCGTTTTGTCCTATATTTATATAGTATTTATTTTTTAAATCCCAGGCCCCCAGTCCCCACGGGAGGCCTTTAACCTTCTGGTAGGCCATCACCGTAAATAAGAATCTGTTCTTAACAGACTTGCCTAGTTAAATAAAATAGAATGCGGGTTCATGTCATTGTGTCTGGACAGCCAGCGGGACCTAAAATTGAGTGAATATGAGCACAGCAACCAGGGGATATCATTTCTCCATGTTATGTCCCCTGCATATTCTAGTGTCAATTTAGGGTTGTGTAAAGTAAAAGATTGGGAACCCCTGGAACAGGGTGTCATTTGGGGACACCGACCAGGCTGAACCCCCTGGACTTTCTCCTCATGCAGTTCAGGGGCAATTTCACATTAACGGAATGAGGCGGAGACTCAGATTTTGCACTTAGAAAATAGGTCAAACTTCCAATTCCGGCGCCGACTGAGATGGCCGCCTCGCTTCGCGTTCCTAGGAAACTATGCAGTTTTTTTTTTTACGTGTTATTTCTTACATTAGTACCCAAGTTTATCTTAGGTTTCATTACATACAGTCGAGAAGAACTACTGAATATAAGATCAGCGTCAACTCACCATCAGTATGACCAAGAATATGTTTTCCGCGACGCGGATCCTGTGTTCTGCCTTACAAACAGGACAACGGAATGAATCGCATGCAGCGACCCAAGGAAACGACTCCGAAAAAGAGGGAAACGCGGCGGTGTTCTGGTCAGACTCCGAAAAAGGGCACATCGCGCACCACTTCCCAGCATTCTTCTTGCCAATGTCCAGTCTCTCGACAACAAGGTTGACGAAATCCGAGCAAGGGTGGCATTCCAGAGGGACATCAGAGACTGCAACGTTCTCTGCTTCACGGAAACATGGCTTACTGGGAAGACGCCATCCAGGGTGGTGCATCCAAAGGGTTTCTCCACGCATCGCGCCGACAGAAACATACATCTCTCTGGTAAGAAGAGTGGCGGGGGCGTATGCCTCATGACTAACGGGACATGGTGTGATGAAGGAAACATACAGGAACTCAAATCCTTCTGTTCACCTGATTTAGAATTCCTCACAATCAAATGTAGACCGCATTATCTTCCAAGAGAATTCTCTTCGATTATAATCACAGCGGTATATATCCCCCCCCAAGCAGACACGTCGATGGCTCTGAACGAACTTTATTTAACTTTTTGCAAACTGGAAACCATTTATCCGGAGGCTGCATTCATTGTAGCTGGGGATTTTAACAAAGCTAATCTGAAAACAAGACTCCAAATTTTATCAGCATATCGATTGCGCAACCAGGGGTGGTAAAACCTTGGATCATTGTTACTCTAACTTCCGCGACGCATATAAGGCCCTGCCCCGCCCCCCTTTCGGGAAAGCTGACCACGACTCCATTTTGCTGATCCCTGCCTACAGGCAGAAATTAAAACAAGAGGCTCCCACGCTGAGGTCTGTCCAACGCTGGTCAGACCAAGCTGACTCTACACTCCAAGACTGCTTCCATCACGTGGACTGGGACATGTTTCGTATTGCGTCAGATGGAAATATTGACGAATACGCTGATTCGGTGTGCGAGTTCATTAGAACGTGCGTCGAAGATGTCGTTCCCATAGCAACGATAAAAACATTCCCAAACCAGAAACCGTGGATTGATGGCAGCATTCGCGTGACACTGAAAGCGCGAACCACTGCTTTTAATCAGGGCAAGGTGTCTGGTAACATGTCCGAATATAAACAATGCAGCTATTCCCTCCGCAAGGCTATTAAACAAGCTAAGCGTCAGTACAGAGACAAAGTGGAATCTCAATTCAATGGCTCAGACACAAGAGGCATGTGGCAGGGTCTACAGTCAATCACGGACTACAAGAAGAAATCCAGCCCAGTCACGGACCAGGATGTCTTGCTCCCAGGCAGACTAAATAACTTTTTTGCCCGCTTTGAGGACAATACAGTGCCACTGACACGGCCTGCAACGAAAACATGCAGTCTCTCCTTCACTGCAGCCGAGGTGAGTAAGACATTTAAACGCGTTAACCCTCGCAAGGCTGCAGGCCCAGACGGCATCCCCAGCCGCGCCCTCAGAGCATGCGCAGACCAGCTGGCCGATGTGTTTACGGACATATTCAATCAATCCCTATACCAGTCTGCTGTTCCCACATGCTTCAAGAGGGCCACCATTGTTCCTGTTCCCAAGAAAGCTAAGGTAACTGAGCTAAACGACTACCGCCCCGTAGCACTCAATTCCGTCATCATGAAGTGCTTTGAGAGACTAGTCAAGGACCATATCACCTCCACCCTACCTGACACCCTAGACCCACTCCAATTTGCTTACCGCCCAAATAGGTCCACAGACGATGCAATCTCAACCACACTGCACACTGCCCTAACCCACCTGGACAAGAGGAATACCTATGTGAGAATGCTGTTCATCGACTACAGCTCGGCATTCAACACCATAGTACCCTACAAGCTCGTCATCAAGCTCGAGACCCTGGGTCTTGACCCCGCCCTGTGCAACTGGGTACTGGACTTCCTGACGGGCCGCCCCCAGGTGGTGAGGGTAGGCAACAACATCTCCTCACCGCTGATCCTCAACACGGGGGCCCCACAAGGGTGCGTTCTGAGCCCTCTCCTGTACTCCCTGTTCACCCACGACTGCGTGGCCACACACGCCTCCAACTCAATCATCAAGTTTGCGGACGACACAACAGTGGTAGGCTTGATTACCAACAACGACGAGACGGCCTACAGGGAGGAGGTGAGGGCCCTCGGAGTGTGGTGTCAGGATAATAACCTCACACTCAACGTCAATAAAACTAAGGAGATGATTGTGGACTTCAGGAAACAGCAGAGGGAACACCCCCCTATCCACATCGATGGAACAGTAGTGGAGAGGGTAGCTAGTTTTAAGTTCCTCGGCATACACATCACAGACAAACTGAATTGGTCCACTCACACTGACAGCGTCGTGAAGGCGCAGTAGCGCCTATTCAACCTCAGGAGGCTGAAGAAATTCGGCTTGTCACCAAAAGCACTCACAAACTTCTACAGATGCACAATCGAGGGCATCCTGGCGGGCTGTATCACCGCCTGGTACGGCAACTGCTCCGCCCTCAACCGTAAGGCTCTCCAGAGGGTAGTGAGGACTGCACAACGCATCACCGGGGCAAACTACCTGCCCTCCAGGACACCTACACCACCCGTTGTTACAGGAAGGCCATAAAGATCATCAAGGACATCAACCACCCGAACCACTGCCTGTTCACCCCGCTATCATCCAGAAGGCGAGGTCAGTACAGGTGCATCAAAGCTGGGACCGAGAGACTGAAAAACAGCTTCTATCTCAAGGCCATCAGACTGTTAAACAGCCACCACTAACATTGAGTGGCTGCTGCCAACACACTGTCATTGACACTGACCCAACTCCAGCCATTTTAATAATGGGAATTGATGGGAAATGATGTAAATATATCACTAGCCACTTTAAACAATGCTACCTTATATAATGTTACTTACCCTACATTATTCATCTCATATGCATATGTATATACTGTACTCTACATCATCGACTGCATCCTTATGTAATACATGTATCACTAGCCACTTTAACTATGCCACTGTTTACTTTGTCTACACTCATCTCATATGTATATACTGTACTCGATACCATCTACTGTATGCTGCTCTGTACCATCACTCATTCATATATCCTTATGTACATATTCCTTATCCCCTTACACCGTGTATAAGACAGTAGTTTTGGAATTGTTAGTTAGATTACTTGTTGGTTATCACTGCATTGTCGGAACTAGAAGCACAAGCATTTCGCTACACTCGCATTAACATCTGCTAACCATGTGTATGTGACAAATACAATTGGATTTGATTTGATTTGAAACAAAGAAATTGCAAAGTTAAAAACCATACAACTACGCAAAAGGACAACTTCATTTTCACATTTAGTTTGAAATAAAACACATTTACTTCAACAGTGCAGATTCAAAGTTTAGGAACTGAATGATTTGCACAAACAGCAAAGCAGTCAATATGTTAACAAACTCTGCATATGTTCAAGTAATTGAGTATTGCTCAGTGGAAATGGTTAAATTAGCAGTCCCTCCTGGATTTTACAGGGATTTGTGATATTTTTTGGCTATAATGCTTGATTTTACTGCAGCAATTCTGTACTTTTATTTATGGCAATATGCAATGAATGACTGTCACGTTTTTTTACATGTGGGTCGATGATTTTTTTTTTTTTAACCTTTATTTAACTAGGCAAGTCAGTTACGAACAAATTCTTATTTTCAATGACGGCCTAAGAACAGTGGGTTAACTGCCTGTTCAGAGGCAGAACGACAGATTTGTACCTTGTCAGCTCGGGGATTTGAACTTAGTCCAACTCTAACCACTCGGCTACCCTGCCGCCCCATAACCATATTACGCAGCTAATGTGCAAGTGATGGGTTGAAAATGTGAGCCCTCTTTGTAATGCAGTGATAGATCAGTTTTAAGCGATAATATTGCGTTGATTTGACCGTTTAATACAGAAACAGTGTGGTGATTGGTCAAATTTGTAAACCAGCCTTCGCATAACATGCAGGGAATGGATATGAAGTAGTCCTTGTGCATAGAGTCATAACGTTTGTTTTAAAGTCATTGGCTTTTGTTTGACAGATTTTGAAGTGCAAAATCAGCATCCTTCTGTTCTGGTGAATTTGCCCTTTGAGTAGAGTTAACATCTATCTCTGCCTATAGATTGACAGGCCAGGAATGGGTAGCACTTTCACACCACTGTCCCTTCCCTGTAATGTGGGCTATAGGGTTGGGGTCAATTCCATTTTAATTCAAGTGAATTCACAAAGTAAACCAAATTCCTTTTCCAAATTGTCCTCATTGAAAAGCATTGGAATTTCAGTGTAATTCCTGAATTGACTGGAATGGAAATGCCCCAAACCTGCTGAGCCACAGACACAGTTTGGTGCGGGTCAATGTGGTGTTGTGGTCACCAGCAGCAAAATCATCATCAAGCCCATCACCATAAGCGTAAGCGTCAGGTATTTAGAAGCTTATTGTTTTCTACATAATATTATTTTATTTAAAAAATATATTTAAAAAAAAATGTTTCTGGAAAATGTCCTTCCAAAGAAGGTCCCTAACTTAAGCCACACACACACACACACACACACACACACACACACACACACACACACACACACACACACACACACACACACACACACACACACACACACACACACACACACACACACACACACACACACACACACACACACACACACACACACACACACACACACACACACACACACACACACACACACACACACACACACACACACACACACACACACACAGTAAAGGCCAACTAGCCACTAGTTTACAAGACCTAGATTATGTCCCAAATGGCACCACATTCCTTATTTAGTAAACTACTTCTGACCAAAGCCTTATGGGGGCCCTGGTCAAAGGTAGTACACTAAATAGGATGCCATTTGGTTCCAAGATATTGTTACCCGATGCATCAGGTAAGAATGCATGGTCATCATGTTTCATGCTTGGTGCCAATGATGACCTTAACAGGGATGCTCAGATGCCCAAACTGGAGTTAGGTTGGCCATCTCATCCCACACTTTTGCATAAAACCTAGACTTGCTAAAACAAGTCAGTACACAGGGTTAGTCTGGACACGTATTTAAAGTGTGCTGATCTAGGATTTAAAAGTGTCTCACAGTAGGAGTGCTGATCTACGATCAGGACCTTTCCTCCATATTAATTATGATCAAGTAAAAACAGATCCTTAAATCAGCACTCTTACTCTAAGATGCTTTATGAATAGGCTAAAGGACAGGCCCCGAGTTCAAAACTCTTACATGTCATTTATAGGTAACTTACCTTGAACACTTCTGAGAAGAAGCCCGAGCCAATCTTCTCGCAGATGAAGTCATCTATCCGGGCCAGGCTGGACACAGCGCTGCGCAGTGCCCGGTAGGACGAGGGCCTGATCCGGTTCGGCCCGTGTACCGCGTGGATGGGTGGCTCCGCCGCCTCCTGACACCGGTCCGGCTCGACTCGCTCCATCTCGGTTATCCCGGGACTGCGACCTGCACGCAGTTTAAAATCCAACGTTTCTGTTTACATTTCTCATGTCCTCCGCAGCAGCGCGACGGTCCCGTGAAACGGATGAGCTTCACACTGGATGCTGAATTTCAGAACGAGGGTGAAAGACCGATTAATATCGCTGCCGAAATCCCATCGAACTCTAACGCAAAACACTGCCGTCTGTGTCCTCAAGTTCGGGTATTTCTTCCTTAGACTTTAGTTTCTACACAGCTTCCTTCCATCATGCCGCATCCGGCAGCGGTTGTGCGCGGTGTGTTTGATTCCGTGACTGTAAAGATTTAGGCAGGCTATCCCCTCGTTCTCTCCCTCTATCCAATGCTGTAACTGCGCACTCAGGCTGCAGCAGTCAAAATCAGCTTCCTCTGGTCTGCATACGTATGCAGCGAAAAGGGCTCCTATTCTGCACCAATTGAAACCGGGTTTCCAGTGCGTATTTGTTGACAGAACGCGAAGCAGACAGACTCGCCGTTCGTTCGATGAGGAAATGAGAACAGAATCCCCTGTAAAATAGAAAACGAGGGTGTTAACTGTGGCTAATCGGTTATATGTGTAGCATAGGCCTACTTATCTGTGGCTGGTCTGTCCTGATACAGGTCATGGAGGCAGTTAGCCCTTGACCATGACTCGGTTTCATTACACTACACATAAGGGTCGCTGGACAAAGGAGTATTCTGTACGGGGAGGTCTGTTATGAGCCCCGACCCTTGGTCTGAACATTAACACGCATCGCTTGCGGCAAGGTTTTTGGAAACATAAGGACCATGTGTCATATTAGTGAGAAATCATTTGGAAAAAACAAAAGTGTAGATTGATATACAGGGTTCCCACACGGCCACATTTCCATGTTATACAGCGCTTGTTTACGGATAACTGACAGAAGCCAGAGTGGACAACCTGTGCCAATTAGCCATCTGCGCCGCTGAACACCTGTGTGTCAAGGAAGACAGCTGCCAAACTGTTGACAGGGAAAAATACTGTCAGCTGCAACTGTTAAAACAGTGTACAGTAAAAGTGTGTATTTTTCATTTATGGAATTATTTGTGATGTGAAAGAGGGCTGTGTGTTTCTAAAACCATACCGCAATTGAGACTCAATTCACGTGTATATGGAGTATTTGTCTGTTTTGTCTTTCAGAGCCAATTCGCCTTTAAACAAAACATTTAAGGACCTTTGACTATATGAAGTGCCGTTAAGCTACTTTAGTCCATTATTGGGATAGAAAGTAGTGCGATATCGCATCATCATTTTAGACACTTTACATAGACTACATAACTGATCTAGGCCTAACCTGAGCCAATCGCACAGGCGATCAAAGGCTAGGAGCCTATTCAAATGTACAGTATTTTGATTAATCACTCATTAGAAACGAGACTGACAGGCTGTATAAACACAATTAAATATTCAGGATGAAAACAAACAACCGATGGACGGGCGGCGGGAGCTTGATGCTGTCGGTAAACAGTGAGCGAGCATATTCGTGAGAGACCTTCGGCCACCGGCAGCTTGACTGCGAGTCGTAAATTATAAATGCTGGGCTGAGTTGTGGGGGTTTGCCAGTCTCCCACACAATTCGTTATACACTAAATATAAGCCTACACTATTTCAAAATAATGACAAAAACACTATATAGGGGAGAAATCATGCGCAACTTCGCAAAAATCATGGACGCGACTTACCTGCAATTGATCAAATCTACAGGTAGCCTAGCCTACTGTAACCTCAGCCTCAAGTGCCCTTAACCGACCGAGGTGTTTGGTTACCGGGCCTCTTATTTGACTAATTAATCAGCCTTGTCTACCGTCCCGCTGCAGCACGGTTCTCGTTTTACTTCCCCTTGCCTCCATTTGTCTTGTGCTCTGCAGTGCACCGAGGAAAAAAAGTGCGACTTTTAGTGTGGATTCTTATTGGAGGAGAAGATACTGGGCGGGGCCCTACGTCATCACCTTCAGAAACTTCACTTGCCGGGGCTTTCAAATTCAAAAAATTAAAAATTCAGCAAGTCAAAGTAAACACACTTTGCCTGTCATAGTGCGCAGTATATCCTACAGTAGTTTATGCAATCAAATGAAATAAATCAAATGTATTTTATTAAGACCATGTTACATCTGCAGTTGTCACAAAGTGGTTTACAGATAGCCAACCTACCCAGCCAAAAATCCCAAAGAACAAGCAATGCAGAGGCAGAATCACAGTGGCCAGGGAAAAACTCCACAGAAGACAGAAACGTAGGAAAGATACCTCGAGAGGAACCAGGCTCAGAGGGGTGGCCAGTCCTCTGTAGGCCTGTCTGGTTCAGTGATACTCCACATAGCCTAACCAGACAACTGACTCTGAACATCGAGGAACAGAGCTCAGCATTGGACCTAAGTGCCACCCTGTGATAAATGGCTTCTTACTGTAGACCCATCTCACACCACATACCGACATAGTTCACATTATAACATGCTGTGGCCACATTTGGCCCTTGGCAACACGTTGTGCCATTCAGTCCCCACTGCAACATCAGAATAGGCTGTAGGCTCCACAATGCATCATTTATCAATTTGTTTATTGGCTCTTTTAATCCACACATACTCTACAGTGACTATGCCTGAAACATAATACTCAAGTCACACCATTGTTGTAGATAATGACATATTCCATGTATTATTCAGGACTGCTGTTCACTTATTTATTGAGCCTCAAATTATATTCATTTTGATAACAGGACAGTCTCACAATAGAACTGACTGCGCTTTCCTCCTAAATGGCACCCCGTTTCCCTCATCAGGATTTTCCAAACTCTGTCCTGGGTCAACATCCTAATGGTGGAACCAGCTTCCCCCTAGAAGATACGACAGCAGAGTCCCTGCCCATCTTCCGAAAACATCTGAAACCCAACCTCTTCAAACAGTATCTTCAATTAGCCAGCTCCTCACCTTGACCCCCCCAATTATAAAACATCTGAAACCCAACCTCTTCAAACAGTATCTTCAATTATCCAGCTCCTCACCTTGACCCCCCCAATTATAAAACATCTGAAACCCAACCTCTTCAAACAGTATCTTCAATTATCCAGCTCCTCACCTTGACCCCCCCAATTATAAAACATCTGAAACCCAACCTCTTCAAACAGTATCTTCAATTATCCAGCTCCTCACCTTGACCCCCCAATTATAAAACATCTGAAACCCAACCTCTTCAAACAGTATCTTCAATTATCCAGCTCCTCACCTTGACCCCCAATTATAAAACATCTGAAACCCAACCTCTTCAAACAGTATCTTCAATTATCCAGCTCCTCACCTTGACCCCCCAATTATAAAACATCTGAAACCCAACCTCTTCAAACAGTATCTTCAATTATCCAGCTCCTCACCTTGACCCCCCAATTATAAAACATCTGAAACCCAACCTCTTCAAACAGTATCTTCAATTATCCAGCTCCTCACCTTGACCCCCCCAATTATAAAACATCTGAAACCCAACCTCTTCAAACAGTATCTTCAATTATCCAGCTCCTCACCTTGACCCCCCCCCAATTATAAAAATCAAATAATAATTCACCAGCATTTGCACTTGACCCACTCCCCTTCTGCTCTGAATCTACTGATAGCTACATTAATGAGGAAAAATGTACTATGCCTGTAATATGTGGTTGTCCCACCTAGTTATCTTAAGATGAATGCACTAACTGTAAGTCGCTTTGGAAAAGAACATCAGCTAAATGACTAAAATGTCAAATGTAAATAACCAAGTCATCATTTAAATGTGATTATTTGAATCAGCTGTGTAGTGCTAGGGCAAGAAACTAAACATGTACCCAGGGGAGGGTCCCAGGTCATAGTTTGGGAAACCCTGCCCTACATAATGCACTAGCCTACTTTAGACCAGAGCCCTATAGGGATAGGCTACTACATAGGGAAAATGGTGTCATTTGGGACAGCTTGTGTGATATGGACAGGCGGTGATTGTGTTGACCTCAAACAGTAGTTGTCATGCAGGTGAAAGAGGACCCAAAAGCGACTTAACAGAAACAGAGTTTATTTAAATCCAAAACAGGGAATAACAAAAATCCTCTAGTCTGTAGAGGGGAATAACTAGAGAAGCGGCCACAGACTGCAGGTTGCTTCGGGTAGGCGCAGGCCGTAGTTGATAGAGCCACCTGCTCACACGCAGCATCTGATGAAGGCAAAAAACACGACAGGACAGGGCGAAACGCAATCACAGCATGGTGAATACAAAACAAGGAACCGACGGGACAGGAACGGATCACAAAGGAATAAATAGGGACTCTAATCAGGGGAAAGGATCGGGAACAGGTGTGGGAAGACTAAATGATGATTAGGGGAATAGGAACAGCTGGGAGCAGGAACGGAACGATAGAGAGAAGAGAGAGCGAGAGAGTGAGAGAGGGAGGGGGAGAGAGAGGGATAGAAGGAGGAAAGAACCAAATAAGACCAGCAGAGGGAAACGAATAGCATGGGGAGCACAGGGACAAGACATGATAATAAATGACAAACATGACAGTACCCCCCACTCACCGAGCGCCTCCTGGCGCACTCGAGGAGGAATCCTGGCGGCAACGGAGGAAATCATCGATGAGTGAACGGTCCAGCACGTCCCGAGACGGAACCCAACTCCTCTCCTCAGGACCGTAACCCTCCCAATCCACTAGGTATTGGTGACCCCGTCCCGAGAACGCATGTCCATGATCTTATGTACCTTGTAAATAGGTGCGCTCTCGACAAGGACGGGAGGGGGAGGGAAGACGAACGGGGGTGCGAAGAAAGGGCTTAACACAGGAGACATGGAAGACAGGATGGACGCGACGAAGATGTCGCGGAAGAAGCAGTCGCACAGCGACAGGATTGACGACCTGGGAGACACGGAACGGACCAATGAACCGCGGAGTCAACTTACGAGAAGCTGTCGTAAGAGGAAGGTTGCGAGTGGAAAGCCACACTCTCTGGCCGCAACAATACCTTGGACTCTTAATCCTGCGTTTATTGGCGGCTCTCACCGTCTGTGCCCTGTAACGGCAAAGTGCAGACCTCACCCTCCTCCAGGTGCGCTCACAACGTTGGACAAACGCTTGAGCGGAGGGAACGCTGGACTCGGCAAGCTGGGATGAGAACAGAGGAGGCTGGTAACCCAGACTACTCTGAAACGGAGATAACCCGGTAGCAGACGAAGGAAGCGAATTGTGAGCGTATTCTGCCCAGGGGAGCTGTTCTGCCCAAGACGCAGGGTTTCTGAAAGAAAGGCTGCGTAGTATGCGACCAATCGTCTGATTGGCCCTCTCTGCTTGACCGTTAGACTGGGGATGAAACCCGGAAGAGAGACTGACGGACGCACCAATCAAACGACAGAACTCCCTCCAAAACTGTGACGTGAATTGCGGGCCTCTGTCTGAAACGGCGTCTAACGGGAGGCCATGAATTCTGAATACATTCTCAATAATGATTTGTGCCGTCTCCTTAGCGGAAGGAAGTTTAGCGAGGGGAATGAAATGTGCCGCCTTAGAGAACCTATCGACAACCGTCAGAATCACAGTCTTCCCCGCAGACAAAGGCAGACCGGTAATGAAGTCTAAGGCAATGTGAGACCATGGTCGAGAAGGAATGGGGAGCGGTCTGAGACGACCGGCAGGAGGAGAGTTACCCGACTTAGTCTGCGCGCAGTCCGAACAAGCAGCCACGAAACGGCGCGTGTCACGCTCCTGAGTCGGCCACCAAAAGCGCTGGCGAATAGACGCAAGAGTGCCTCGAACACCGGGATGACCCGCTAACTTGGCAGAGTGAGCCCACTGAAGAACAGCCAGGAGTGGAAACAGGAACGAAAAGGAGGTTACTAGGACAAGCGCGGCGACGCAGTGTGCGTGAGTGCTTGCTTAACCTGTCTTTCAATTCCCCAGACTGTTAACCCGACAACACGCCCATAAGGAAGAATCCCCTCGGGATCAGTAGAAGCCACAGAAGAACTAAACAGACGGGATAAGGCATCAGGCTTGGTGTTCTTGCTACCCGGACGGTAAGAAATCACAAACTCGAAACGAGCGAAAAACAACGCCCAACGAGCTTGACGGGCATTAAGTCGTTTGGCAGAACGGATGTACTCAAGGTTCTTATGGTCTGTCCAAACGACAAAAGGAACGGTCGCCCCCTCCAACCACTGTCGCCATTCGCCTAGGGCTAAGCGGATGGCGAGCAGTTCACGGTTACCCACATCATAGTTGCGCTCAGATGGCGACAGGCGATGAGAAAAATAAGCGCAAGGATGAACCTTATCGTCAGACTGGAAGCGCTGGGATAGAATGGCTCCCACGCCTACCTCTGAAGCGTCAACCTCGACAATGAATTGTCTAGTGACGTCAGGAGTAACGAGGATAGGAGCGGACGTAAAACGTTCTTTTAGAAGATCAAAAGCTCCCTGGGCGGAACCGGACCACTTAAAACACGTCTTGACAGAAGTAAGAGCTGTGAGAGGGGCAGCAACTTGACCGAAATTACGAATGAAACGCCGATAGAAATTAGCGAAACCTAAAAAGCGCTGCAACTCGACACGTGACCTTGGAACGGGCCAATCACTGACAGCTTGGACCTTAGCGGAATCCATCTGAATGCCTTCAGCGGAAATAACGGAACCGAGAAAAGTAACGGAGGAGACATGAAAAGAGCACTTCTCAGCCTTTACGTAGAGACAATTCTCTAAAAGGCGCTGTAGAACACGTCGAACGTGCTGAACATGAATCTCGAGTGACGGAGAAAAAATCAGGATATCGTCAAGATAGACAAAAACAAAAATGTTCAGCATGTCTCTCAGAACATCATTAACTAATGCCTGAAAAACAGCTGGCGCATTGGCGAGACCGAACGGCAGAACCCGGTACTCAAAATGCCCTAACGGAGTGTTAAACGCCGTTTTCCACTCGTCCCCCTCTCTGATGCGCACGAGATGGTAAGCGTTACGAAGGTCCAACTTAGTAAAGCACCTGGCTCCCTGCAGAATCTCGAAGGCTGATGACATAAGGGGAAGCGGATAACGATTCTTAACCGTTATGTCATTCAGCCCTCGATAATCCACGCAGGGGCGCAGAGTACCGTCCTTCTTCTTAACAAAAAGAACCCCGCCCCGGCCGGAGAAGAAGAAGGCACTATGGTACCGGCGTCAAGAGACACAGACAAATAATCCTCGAGAGCCTTACGTTCGGGAGCCGACAGAGAGTATAGTCTACCTCGAGGAGGAGTGGTCCCCGGAAGGAGATCAATACTACAATCATACGACCGGTGAGGAGGAAGGGAGTTGGCTCGGGACCGACTGAAGACCGTGCGCAGATCATGATATTCCTCCGGCACTCCTGTCAAATCGCCAGGTTCCTCCTGAGAAGTAGGGACAGAAGAAACGGGAGGGATGGCAGACATTAAACACTTCACATGACAAGAAACGTTCCAGGATAGGATAGAATTACTAGACCAATTAATAGAAGGATTATGACATACTAGCCAGGGATGACCCAAAACAACAGGTGTAAACGGTGAACGGAAAATCAAAAAAGAAATAGTCTCACTGTGGTTACCAGATACTGTGAGGGTTAAAGGTAGTGTCTCAAATCTGATACTGGGAAGATGACTACCATCTAAGGCGAACATGGGCGTAGGCTTATCTAACTCTCTGAAAGGAATGTCATGTTTCCGAACCCATGCTTCGTCCATGAAACAACCCTCAGCCCCAGAGTCTATCAAGGCACTACATGTAGCACCCGAACCGGTCCAGCGTAGGTGGACCGACAAAGTAGTACAGGACCTTGAAGGAGAGACTTGAGTAGTTGCGCTCACCTGTAGCCCTCCGCTTACAGATGAGCTCTGGCTTTTACTGGACATGAATTAACAAAATGTCCAGCAACTCCGCAATAGAGGCACAGGCGGTTGGTGATCCTCCGTTCCCTCTCCTTATTCGAGATGCGAATCCCTCCCAGCTGCATGGGCTCAGTCTCAAAGCCAGAGGAGGGAGATGGTTGCGATGCGGAGCAGGGAAACACCGTTGATGCGAGCTCTCTTCCACGAGCCCGGTGACGAAGATCTACCCGTCGTTCTATGCGGATGGCGAGAGCAATCAAAGAGTCCACATCTGAAGGAACCTCCCGGGAGAGAATCTCATCCTTAACCACTGCGTGGAGTCCCTCCAGAAAACGAGCGAGCAGCGCCGGCTCGTTCCACTCACTAGAGGCAGCAAGAGTGCGAAACTCAATGGAATAATCCGTTATGGACCGTTCACCTAGGCATAAGGAAGCCAGGGCCCTAGAAGCCTCCCCACCAAAAACTGAACGGTCAAAAACCCGAATCATCTCCTCTTTAAAGTTCTGGAATTTGTTAGAGCAATCAGCCCTTGCCTCCCAGATAGCTGTGCCCCATTCTCGAGCCCGGCCAGTAAGGAGTGAAATGACGTAAGCAACCCGAGCTCTCTCTCTAGAGTATGTGTTGGGTTGGAGAGAGAACACAATCTCACACTGCGTGAGAAAGGAGCGGCACTCAGTGGGCTGCCCGGAGTAGCAAGGTGGGTTATTAACCCTAGGTTCTGGAGGCTCGGCAGGCCAGGAAGTAACAGGTGGCACGAGACGTAGACTCTGGAACTGTCCAGAGAGGTCGGAAACCTGAGCAGCCAGGTTCTCCACGGCATGGCGAGCAGCAGACAATTCCTGCTCGTGTCTGCCGAGCATGGCTCCTTGGATCTCGACGGCAGTGTAACGAGCGTCTGAAGTCGCTGGGTCCATTCCTTGGTCGGTTCCTTCTGTCATGCAGGTGAAAGAGGACCCAAAAGCGACTTAACAGAAACAGAGTTTATTTAAATCCAAAACAGGGAATAACAAAAATCCTCTAGTCTGTAGAGGGGAATAACTAGAGAAGCGGCCACAGACTGCAGGTCGCTTCGGGTAGGCGCAGGCCGTAGTTGATAGAGCCACCTGCTCACACGCAGCATCTGATGAAGGCAAAAACACGACAGGACAGGGCGAAACGCAATCACAGCATGGTGAATACAAAACAAGGAACCGACGGGACAGGAACGGATCACAAAGGAATAAATAGGGACTCTAATCAGGGGAAAGGATCGGGAACAGGTGTGGGAAGACTAAATGATGATTAGGGGAATAGGAACAGCTGGGAGCAGGAACGGAACGATAGAGAGAAGAGAGAGCGAGAGAGTGAGAGAGGGAGGGGGAGAGAGAGGGATAGAAGGAGGGAAAGAACCAAATAAGACCAGCAGAGGGAAACGAATAGCATGGGGAGCACAGGGACAAGACATGATAATAAATGACAAACATGACAGTAGTGAGCCACGGTTCTTTTTTCCAAACAAATACGCATGGGAGATCATTTGGCTACTACAGTATGTCTAGGTCATTGATTCTGTTGTCTATATCAGGGCTCTCCAACCCTGTTCCTGGAGAGCTACCATCCTGTAGGTTTTCACTCCAACCCTGTTCCTGGAGAGCTACCCCCCTGTAGGTTTTCACTCCAACCCTGTTCCTGGAGAGCTACCATCCTGTAGGTTTTCACTCCAACCCTGTTCCTGGAGAGCTACCATCTTGTAGGTTTTCACTCCAACCCTGTTCCTGGAGAGCTACCCCCCTGTAGGTTTTCACTCCAACCCTGTTCCTGGAGAGCTACCATCCTGTAGGTTTTCACTCCAACCCTGTTCCTGGAGAACTACCCACCTGTAAGTTTTCACTCCAACCCAGTTACTGGAGAACTACCATCCTGTAGGTTTTCACTCCAACCCAGTTACTGGAGAACTACCCTCCTGTAAGTTTTCACTCCAAACCAGTTACTGGAGAACTACCCTCCTGTAGGTTTTCGATCCGACCCTAATGTAGCACACCTGATTCTAATTAGCTAGTTGATAAGCTGAATCGTTTTAGTTACAACTGGGTTTGGAGCTCTTCAGGAACAGGGTCGGACAGCCCTGGTCTATATGCTTCGGACACATAGACTCTTCTTGTTCTCATAAACCAGGGGAATTCAACTCTTATCCTATGAGGTCCGGAGCCTGCTGGTTTTCTTTTGTACCTAATAATTTATTGCACTCACCTGGTGTCTCAGATCTCACGTGGTTAGTGGAACCCCCTGGAGGAGAGACATGGCACTAGGGTCAGTCACTAGAGGGGACACGTGGTTAGTGGAACCCCCTGGAGGAGAGACATGGCACTAGGGACAGTCACTAGAGGGGACACGGTGGTTAGTGGAACCCCCTGGAGGAGAGACAGGGCACTAGGGACAGTCACTAGAGGGGACACGGTGGTTAGTGGAACCCCCTGGAGGAGAGACAGGGCACTAGGGACAGTCACTAGAGGGGACACGGTGGTTAGTGGAACCCCCTGGAGGAGAGACAGGGCACTAGGGACAGTCACTAGAGGGGACACGGTGTTTAGTGGAACCCCCTGGAGGAGAGACAGGGCACTAGGGACAGTCACTAGAGGGGACACGGTGGTTAGTGGAACCCCCTGGAGGAGAGACAGGGCACTAGGGTCAGTCACTAGAGGGGACACGTGGTTAGTGGAACCCCTGGAGGAGAGACAGGGCACTAGGGTCAGTCACTAGAGGGGACACGGTGGTTAGTGGAACCCCTGGAGGAGAGACAGGGCACTAGGGTCAGTCACTAGAGGGGACACGGTGGTTAGTGGAACCCCCTGGAGGAGAGACAGGGCACTAGGGTCAGTCACTAGAGGGGACACGTGGTTAGTGGAACCCCCTGGAGGAGAGACAGGGCACTAGGGTCAGTCACTAGAGGGGACACGGTGGTTAGTGGAACCCCCTGGAGGAGAGACAGGGCACTAGGGACAGTCACTAGAGGGGACACGGTGGTTAGTGGAACCCCCTGGAGGAGAGACAGGGCACTAGGGTCAGTCACTAGAGGGGACACGGTGGTTAGTGGAACCCCCTGGAGGAGAGACAGGGCACTAGGGTCAGTCACTAGAGGGGACACGGTGGTTAGTGGAACCCCCTGGAGGAGAGACAGGGCACTAGGGTCAGTCACTAGAGGGGACACGTGGTTAGTGGAACCCCCTGGAGGAGAGACAGGGCACTAGGGTCAGTCACTAGAGGGGACACGGTGGTTAGTGGAACCCCCTGGAGGAGAGACAGGGCACTAGGGTCAGTCACTAGAGGGGACACATGGTTAGTGGAACCCCCTGGAGGAGAGACAGGGCACTAGGGTCAGTCACTAGAGGGGACACGGTGGTTAGTGGAACCCCCTGGAGGAGAGACAGGGCACTAGGGTCAGTCACTAGAGGGGACACGGTGGTTAGTGGAACCCCCTGGAGGAGAGACAGGGCACTAGGGTCAGTCACTAGAGGGGACACATGGTTAGTGGAACCCCCTGGAGGAGAGACAGGGCACTAGGGTCAGTCACTAGAGGGGACACGGTGGTTAGTGGAACCCCCTGGAGGAGAGACAGGGCACTAGGGTCAGACATTATGGAACGATAAATTGGCAGGAAAGCAGATCATAATGAAGTGTGTGTGCTCTCATCCTCTCACCCAATGGAAATCGAAGATAATTAATAAAATTGCTAAATTACTGTGAACATTATACAGAAAGTATAGGTTCATATTACTGTAACAATACCATATAAGGCAGTCTATTCAGTGGGGTGTATTTAGAAATGTGTTTGATATTGAAGGACAATGAAAAGACTCCTCAATATAATGAGATGGGATGAGTTGCCCTGGTTTCCATCCATTATAGTCCAAATGGATTAAAGATAAAAGATAAATCAATAGAATGGGCCCCTTGAGGATTATTATTCTAGTGTGTGTGTATGTCCGTGGGTGTGTATGTGAGAGCGAGCGAGCGAATGACCAATATCATATTACCCTGAGTGCTCATGTCAGTAAAGATGTATAAAACACACATCAAACATGACACTGTGGTAGGGCCCAACTGCACTCTATGGATCTCAAACTCAACGTCTGTAATGAGACAACTACAGTGTTCTATTCACAGAATCAGAATGAATAGAACAGGCATCCCCTTCTACGGCTTCTATTTCTATTGTTATCCTGCATGTGGGCTGTAGATAATAAGGGACATTGGGCTGTAGAGACTGGAGAGACACAAACACAGTCAATTACCAGTTTTAAGATGTCCCACTTTACAGGAGAGATAGAGACCATCTCTCTACTCAGGTTTCTATGATTGTGAATGTTTGTATTAAATCCTATTGATATTGTAATTATTGGGTCGATCATTTGCTCCATAAATCCTCAGAAGCCTGTGTGTGGGGGGGCTTGTTGTGATGCTAAATTGTTGTATTTCCTATAAATTAAACAGGTTTAAGAATTGCTTTGGTTCTTATTGATGTTGAATTTAATTTGTCAATAAAAGGCTATGTATCACTTTGTTGGCTAATTATGTTGCATGACAGTAGGTTTTTCAGGGATGACTGATTGTCCATAAATAATATATGCAGAGGACTACAGTAAAATAATCTGCATTATTGAAAATACAGCAACTTGCATCGCCCCTTTAAACAGGCAAGATGAGATATTGATTTGGCATAGTTTCACGGGAATGAAAACATCATTTTCCATAGCTTAAAATATTTGTGGCCTATGCAATTTAGCCAAATGTAGCCCATAAGAAAATGTCCAGCAAAATGTCCCTTGGGGGGGACCCTGTCCTTTTGGGAAACCCTTTCCTAACCCACTGACTTGCAGTGCAGATGGTGTTTCCCGCACACCTCTGAATATCACCCTGTTTTTTGACAGACGAGTTGGTTGAACAGTTTTTATGCATAGCAATACTTCCACCCTGTGGCGCAAGGTAGCGATGACATCGTGGATCGCATTCAGGAGAGGATTATAGTAAATACAGGGATTTGTGTGGATTTTTGAGCGTGCGATGTGTCACTATAATGATTGGTTGTCTACTACGTTGTACATCTATTTGTTTTTGTGGTTTACTTGATAGACTTAGGTACATTACATATTACATTACAAGGTGCTCCACCACCCCCTGTTGGTGAGATGGTGAAACTGAAAGAATTTGTGTTGCAATAAAAAACAATGAAAAACTATTTTGGCTGCATTATTGATATATATGAACATGTTTTGCTCATGATATGCTCTTATCTACTCAGTTGTGGGGGTCTGGAGTTGGGCATGCTCTGCTGTATATGATGGATCTCTCGCTCTTCTCTGTACCTCCCCCCTCTCTTCTCGGCCCCTTGTAGTGGATATCATGTGATCTGGAGCAGTGCTCGCAATAGTTTTCCACTATTTTCTATTTGTTTACAATTCTAAACTTGTCGAAAAGGGAATACGAACTATATCAAATAATAAGGAACATGGTATTCTGAACAGCTAAGCGCTCAGTCAACCTCCATTTGGCAATTCTGATTCCCGATTCCTTTTTACAAGCAAAAATGAAATCAGGAAGCACCAGTGATTCGATCTATAAAAAAGTGGTCAGATGAAGCAGATGCTAAACTACAGGACTGTTTTACTAGCACAGACTGGAATATGTTCCAGGATTCTTCCGATGGCATTTAGGAGTCAGTCACTGTGCATCGAGGACGTTGTCCCCACAGTGACTGTACGTACATACCCCAACCAGAAGCCATGGATTACAGGCAACATTCACACTGAGCTAAAGGGTAGAGCTGGAAGATTATAAGAAATCCCGCTATGCCCTCCGACGAACCATCAAACAGGCAAAGCGTCAATACAGGATTTAGATTGAATCATACTACAAAGAGAAGCGCATCAACACCATTATCCCAGAAACTCTAGACCCACTCCAATTTGCATACCTCCCCAACAGATCCACAGATGATGCAATCTCTATAGCACTCCACACTGCCCTTTCCCACCTGGACAAAAGGAACACCTATGTGAGAATGCTATTCATTGACTACAGCTTAGCGTTCAACACCATAGTGCCCTCAAAGCTCATCAATAAGCTAAGGACCCTTGGACTAAACACTCCCCTCTGCAACTGCATCCTGGACTTCCTGACGGGCCGCCCCCAGGTGGTAAGGGTGAGTAACAACACATCCACCATGCTGATCCTCAACACGGGGGCCCATCAGGGGTGCGTGCTCAGCCCGCTTCGGTACTCCCTGTTCACTCATGACTGCACGGCCAGGCATGACTCCAACACCATCATTAAGTTTGCTGATGACACAACAGTGGTAGGCCTGATCACGGACAATGATGAGACAGCCTATAGGGAGGAGGTCAGAGACCTGACCGTGTTGTCAGGACAACAACCTCTCCCTCAATGTGATCAAGACAAAGGAGATGATTGTGGACCACAGGAAAAGGAGGACCGAGCACGCCCCCATTCTCATCGACGGGGCTGTAGTGGAGCAGGTTGAGAGCTTCAAGTTCCTTGGCGTCCACATCACTAATAAACTAACATGGTCCAAGCACAACAAGACAGTCGAGAAGAGGGCATGACAAAACCTATTCCCCCTCATGAGACTGAAAAGACTTGGCATGGGCCCTCAGATCATCAAAAGGTTTTACAGCTGCACTATCGAGAGCATCCTGACGGGTTGCATCACTGCCTGGTATGGCAACAATCTAGCCATCGCCGATCCACTTTTCATTTTCCATTTGTTTTGTCTTTGTTTTACACACCTGGTTTAAATCCCGCAATTACATGTTCATTGTTTTCCCCATGGTTTTTATGCGTGATTGTTTTATTGTAAGTTCGGTCCAATGTTTGTGGGCTCGGTATTACTTCATGTATTTGGACATTTTGAGTAAAGTTCCTTGTGTTACTCATCTCTGCTGTCCTGCGCCTGACTCCTCTGCACCAACTACACCCAGATCCTTACACTGACATACACCTCCTTTGTAGTTACACAGTATAAAGAAATGTGAGCTCTGTTCACACCTGTGAAGGCAGTGCGTGAGTTTCAAGTTTGGGGAAGCTTACAATTGATCCTACCATGTCTACCGATCTCTTTGCCAGTTATTATTTTCATTTGCGAATTTCGTGAAACAGTTTAATTACAATAACAACATTTTAGTTTCCTTAAAACATTGTCAAGTGGTTAATAATTACATCGGAAATAAAATTATACAAATCCTAGAGTTAAAATTCCACTGATGGGAGAGCACCAGCCTCTGCCATATGGACACGTTGATTCACCGTGAGCCATTGACAGCTAAAGAAATGAGCGCATGGAACTAAGTAAACTAACCAATTAAAACAGAAAATATCCAGATGAAAATGCAGGTTCTTTCAATGCATTAATCTCTGTACTCTGCCTGTCTGCCTCCCTTTATATCTGTCTTGACTTGAACTCTTTGTCTGTCTTGGCTTGAGCTATTTCTATCTGTCTTGACTTGAGCTATTTCTATCTGTCTTGACTTGAGCTTTTTCTATCTGTCTTGACTTGAGCTATTTCTATCTGTCTTGACCTGAGTTAACACCAGTGAAGTGCAACAGTGTAGCCTATCAACTCAATCAACTGGGACCTGCAGAATGAAGGCATTTATGAAGGTCAGGCCTGAAGCTGTCAGTAGCGAACTTGCAACATTGTATCAACTAGCCTATTCAGGGCCCTCAGAGTTTCCTTGCCAGTGAGCTAGAGACAGAGACAGCTGATTTTGCAAAGGGAAATGTGTTCAGGTGTTTTATGAAATTACACTGGATACTGTATATGGGATCCTCAGAGCATGACATTTTGGCCTGGTGATTATCGAAGGGGGGAATGTTGGAAAGATTTGTCAAATACTGAGAGGAACTATTACCACTTACAATATATTTAAAACACTGACGTAGTTGACTTACTGTGTGAGGTGAAGAAAATACTTACTGAGAAGCTCAGTTGATTTGTGATGTGAATTAAGACAATCAGAAATCAGACATCCATCCCCAAATGGGCACTTTCCTACATTTGTACGCAGCAGGCCTGTTAGTCTACTTCTATACGTGCTCAATCTACTTCTATACCTGTTCAGTCTACTTCTATACGTGTTCAGTCTACTTCTATACGTGTTCAGTCTACTTCTATACGTGCTCAATCTACTTCTATACCTGTTCAGTCTACTTCTATACGTGTTCAGTCTACTTCTATACGTGCTCAGCCTACTTCTATACGTGTTCAGTCTACTTCTATACGTGCTCAGCCTACTTCTATACGTGTTCAGTCTACTTCTATATGTGCTCAGTCTAAATCAAATCAAATCAAATCAAATTTATTTATATAGCCCTTCGTACATCAGCTGATATCTCAAAGTGCTGTACAGAAACCCAGCCTAAAACCCCAAACAGCAAACAATGCAGGTGTAAAAGCACGGTGGCTAGGAAAAACTCCCTAGAAAGGCCAAAACCTAGGAAGAAACCTAGAGAGGAACCGGGCTATGTGGGGTGGCCAGTCCTCTTCTGGCTGTGCCGGGTAGAGATTATAACAGAACATGACCAAGATGTTCAAATGTTCATAAATGACCAGCAAGGTCAAATAATAATAAGGCAGAACAGTTGAAACTGGAGCAGCAGCACAGTCAGGTGGACTGGGGACAGCAAGGAGCCATCATGTCAGGTAGTCCTGGGGCACGGTCCTAGGGCTCAGGTCCTCCGAGAGAGAGAAAGAAAGAGAGAATTAGAGAGCATATGTGGGGTGGCCAGTCCTCTTCTGGCTGTGCCGGGTGGAGATTATAACAGAACGTGGCCAAGATGTTCAAATGTTCATAAATGACCAGCATGGTTGAATAATAGTAAGGCAGAACAGTTGAAACTGGAGCAGGAGCATGGCCAGGTGGACTGGGGACAGCAAGGAGTCCTCATGTCAGGTAGTCCTGGGACATGGTCCTAGGGCCCAGGCCAGTTGAAACTGGAGCAGCAGCATGGCCAGGTGGACTGGGGACAGCAAGGAGTCATCATGTCAGGTAGTCCTGGGGCATGGTCCTAGGGCTCAGGTCCTCCGAGAGAGAGAAAGAAAGAGAGAAGGAGAGAATTAGAGAACGCACACTTAGATTCACACAGGACACCGAATAGGACAGGAGAAGTACTCCAGATAAACAAACTGACCCTAGCCCCCGACACATAAACTACTGCAGCATAAATACTGGAGGCTGAGACAGGAGGGGTCAGGAGACACTGTGGCCCCATCCGAGGACACCCCCGGACAGGGCCAAACAGGAAGGATATAACCCCACCCACTTTGCCAAAGCACAGCCCCCACACCACTAGAGGGAAGTCTTCAACCACCAACTTACCATCCTGAGACAAGGCCGAGTATAGCCCACAAAGATCTCCGACACGGTACAACCCAAGGGGGGAAACCCAGACAGGCCGACCACAACAGTGAATCAACCCACCCAGGTGACGCACCCCCAGGGACGGTACGAGAGAGTGCCAGCAAGCCAGTGACTCAGCCCCCGTAACAGGGTTAGAGGCAGAGAATCCCAGTGGAAAGAGGGGAACCGGCCAGGCAGAGACAGCAAGGGCGGTTCGTTGCTCCAGAGCCTTTCCGTTCACCTTCCCATTCCTGGGCCAGACTACACTCAATCATATGACCCACTGAAGAGATGAGTCTTCAGTAAAGACTTAAAGGTTGAGACCGAGTTTGCGTCTCTGACATGGGTAGGCAGACCGTTCCATAAAAATGGAGCTCTATAGGAGAAAGCCCTGCCTCCAGCTGTTTGCTTAGAAATTCTAGGGACAATTAGGAGGCCTGCGTCTTGTGACCGTAGCGTACGTGTAGGTATGTACGGCAGGACCAAATCAGAGAGGTAGGTAGGAGCAAGCCCATGTAATGCTTTGTAGGTTAGCAGTAAAACCTTGAAATCAGCCCTTGCTTTGACAGGAAGCCAGTGTAGAGAGGCTAGCACTGGAGTAATATGATCAAATTTTTGGTTCTAGTCAGGATTCTAGCAGCCGTATTTAGCACTAACTGAAGTTTATTTAGTGCTTTATCCGGGTAGCCGGAAAATAGAGCATTGCAGTAGTCTAACCTAGAAGTGACAAAAGCATGGATTAATTTTTCTGCATCATTTTTGGACAGAAAGTTTCTGATTTTTGCAATGTTACGTAGATGGAAAAAAGCTGTCCTTGAAATGGTCTTGATATGTTCTTCAAAAGAGAGATCAGGGTCCAGAGTAACACCGAGGTCCTTCACAGTTTTATTTGAGACGACTGTACAACCATTAAGATTAATTGTCAGATTCAACAGAAGATCTCTTTGTTTCTTGGGACCTAGAACAAGCATCTCTGTTTTGTCCGAGTTTAATAGTAGAAAGTTTGCAGCCATCCACTTCCTTATGTCTGAAACACATGCTTCTAGCGAGGGCAATTTTGGGGCTTCACCATGTTTCATTGAAATGTACAGCTGTGTGTCATCCGCATAGCAGTGAAAGTTTACATTATGTTTTCGAATAACATCCCCAAGAGGTAAAATATATAGTGAAAACAATAGTGGTCCTAAAACAGAACCTTGAGGAACACCGAAATGTACAGTTGATTTGTCAGAGGACAAACCATTCACAGAGACAAACTGATATCTTTCCGACAGATAAGACCTAAACCAGGCCAGAACATGTCCGTGTAGACCAATTTGGGTTTCCAATCTCTCCAAAAGAATGTGGTGATCGATGGTATCAAAAGCAGCACTAAGGTCTAGGAGCACGAGGACAGATGCAGAGCCTCGGTCCGATGCCATCAAAATGTCATTTACCACCTTCACAAGTGCCGTCTCAGTGCTATGATGGGGTCTAAAACCATACTTCTACTTCTACTTCTACTTCTATACCTGTTCAGTCTACTTCTATACGTGCTCAGTCTACTTCTATACGTGCGCAGTCTACTTTTATACGTGCTCAGTCTACTTCTATACGTGCTCAATCTACTTCTATACGTGCTCAGTCTACTTCTATACGTGCTCAGTCTACTTCTATACGTGCTCAGTCTACTTCTATACGTGCTTAATCTACTTCTGTACATGCTCAATCTACTTCTATACATGCTCAGTCTACTTCTATATGTGCCTAGTCTACTTCTATACATGCTCAGCCTACTTCTATACATGCTCAGCTTACTTCTATACGTGTTCAGTCTACTTCTATACGTGCCCAAACTACTTCTATACGTGCTCAATCTACTTCTATACATGCTCAGTCTACTTCTATATGTGCCCAGTCTACTTCTATACCTGTTCAGTCTACTTCTATACGTGTTCAGCCTACTTCTATACATGTTCAGTCGACTTCTATATGTGTTCAGCCAACTTCTATACGTGTTAAGTCAACTTCTATATGTGTTCAGTCTACTTCTATAGGTGTTCAGTCTACTTCTATACGTGTTCAGTCTACTTTTATATGTGCTCAGCCTACTTCTATACATGCTCAGCCCACTTATATATATGTGTTCAGTCTACTTCTATACGTGTTCAGTCTACTTCTATATGTGCTCAGTCTACTTCTATATGTGTTCAGTCTACTTCTATATGTGCTCAGTCTACTTCTATACGTGTTCAGTCTACTTCTATATGTGCTCAGCCTACTTCTATACGTGTTCAGTCTACTTCTATTCGTGCTCAGTCTACTTCTATATGTGTTCAGCCGACTTCTATACGTGCTCAGTCTACTTCTATATGTGTTCAGTCTACTTCTATATGTGCTCAGTCTACTTCTATATGTATATATGCCATTTAGCAGACACTTTTTGTGTTCAGTCTACTTCTATACATGCTCAGCCTACTTCTATACGTGTTCTGTCTACTTCTATATGTGTTCAGTCTACTTCTATATGTGCTCAGTCTACTTCTATATGTGCTCAGTCTACTTCTATATGTGTTCAGTCTACTTCTATACATGCTCAGTCTACTTCTATATGTGCTCAGTCTACTTCTATATGTGCTCAGTCTACTTCTATACATGCTCAGCCTACTTCTGTACGTGTTCTGTCTACTTCTATATGTGTTCAGTCTACATCTATATGTGCTCAGTCTACTTCTATACATGCTCAGCCTACTTATATATATGTGTTCAGTCTACTTCTATACGTGTTCAGTCTACTTCTATATGTGCTCAGCCTACTTCTGTACGTGTTCAGTCTACTTCTATACGTGCTCAGTCTACTTCTATACGTGTTCAGCCGACTTCTATACATGCTCAGTCTACTTCTATATGTGTTCAGTCTACTTCTATATGTGCTCAGTCTACGTCTATATGTGTTCAGTCTACTTCTATACATGCTCAGTCTACTTCTATATGTGTTCAGTCTACTTCTATACATGCTCAGCCTACTTCTATACGTGTTCTGTCTACTTCTATATGTGTTCAGTCTACTTCTTTATGTGCTCAGTCTACTTCTATATGTGCTCAGTCTACTTCTATATGTACTCAGTCTACTTCTATACGTGCTTAATCTAATTCTGTACGTGCTCAATCTACTTCTATACATGCTCAGTCTACTTCTATATGTGCCTAGTCTACTTCTATACATGCTCAGCCTACTTCTATACGTACTCAGTCTACTTCTATACATGCTCAGTCTACTTCTATACCTGTTCAGTCTACTTCTATACATGCTCAGTCTACTTCTATACGTGCTCAGTCTACTTCTATACGTGCGCAGTCTACTTTTATACGTGCTCAGTCTACTTCTATACGTGCTCAATCTACTTCTATACGTGCTCAGTCTACTTCTATACGTGCTCAGTCTACTTCTATACATGCTCAGTCTACTTCTATACGTGCTTAATCTACTTCTGTACGTGCTCAATCTACTTCTATACATGCTCAGTCTACTTCTATATGTGCCTAGTCTACTTCTATACATGCTCAGCCTACTTCTATACATGCTCAGCTTACTTCTATACGTGTTCAGTCTACTTCTATACGTGCCCAAACTACTTCTATACGTGCTCAATCTACTTCTATACATGCTCAGTCTACTTCTATATGTGCCCAGTCTACTTCTATACCTGTTCAGTCTACTTCTATACGTGTTCAGCCTACTTCTATACATGTTCAGTCGACTTCTATATGTGTTCAGCCAACTTCTATACGTGTTAAGTCGACTTCTATATGTGTTCAGTCTACTTCTATAGGTGTTCAGTCTACTTCTATACGTGTTCAGTCTACTTCTATATGTGCTCAGCCTACTTCTATATGTGTTCAGTCTACTTCTATATGTGCTCAGTCTACTTCTATACGTGTTCAGTGTTCAGTCTACTTCTATATGTGCTCAGCCTACTTCTATACGTGTTCAGTCTACTTCTATTCGTGCTCAGTCTACTTCTATATGTGTTCAGCCGACTTCTATACGTGCTCAGTCTACTTCTATATGTGTTCAGTCTACTTCTATATGTGCTCAGTCTACTTCTATATGTATATATGCCATTTAGCAGACGCTTTTTGTGTTCAGTCTACTTCTATACATGCTCAGCCTACTTCTATACGTGTTCTGTCTACTTCTATATGTGTTCAGTCTACTTCTATATGTGCTCAGTCTACTTCTATATGTGCTCAGTCTACTTCTATATGTGCTCAGTCTACTTCTATACATGCTCAGTCTACTTCTATATGTGCTCAGTCTACTTCTATATGTGCTCAGTCTACTTCTATACATGCTCAGCCTACTTCTGTACGTGTTCTGTCTACTTCTATATGTGTTCAGTCTACTTCTATATGTGCTCAGTCTACTTCTATACATGCTCAGCCTACTTATATATATGTGTTCAGTCTACTTCTATACGTGTTCAGTCTACTTCTATATGTGCTCAGCCTACTTCTGTACGTGTTCAGTCTACTTCTATACGTGCTCAGTCTACTTCTATACGTGTTCAGCCGACTTCTATACATGCTCAGTCTACTTCTATATGTGTTCAGTCTACTTCTATATGTGCTCAGTCTACGTCTATATGTGTTCAGTCTACTTCTATACATGCTCAGTCTACTTCTATATGTGTTCAGTCTACTTCTATACATGCTCAGCCTACTTCTATACGTGTTCTGTCTACTTCTATATGTGTTCAGTCTACTTCTTTATGTGCTCAGTCTACTTCTATATGTGCTCAGTCTACTTCTATATGTACTCAGTCTACTTCTATACGTGCTTAATCTAATTCTGTACGTGCTCAATCTACTTCTATACATGCTCAGTCTACTTCTATATGTGCCTAGTCTACTTCTATACATGCTCAGCCTACTTCTATACGTACTCAGTCTACTTCTATACATGCTCAGTCTACTTCTATACCTGTTCAGTCTACTTCTATACATGCTCAGTCTACTTCTATACGTGCTCAGTCTACTTCTATACGTGCGCAGTCTACTTTTATACGTGCTCAGTCTACTTCTATACGTGCTCAATCTACTTCTATACGTGCTCAGTCTACTTCTATACGTGCTCAGTCTACTTTTATACATGCTCAGTCTACTTCTATACGTGCTTAATCTACTTCTGTACGTGCTCAATCTACTTCTATACATGCTCAGTTTACTTCTATATGTGCCTAGTCTACTTCTATACATGCTCAGCCTACTTCTATACATGCTCAGCTTACTTCTATACGTGTTCAGTCTACTTCTATACGTGCCCAAACTACTTCTATACGTGCTCAATCTACTTCTATACATGCTCAGTCTACTTCTATATGTGCCCAGTCTACTTCTATACCTGTTCAGTCTACTTCTATACGTGTTCAGCCTACTTCTATACATGTTCAGTCGACTTCTATATGTGTTCAGCCAACTTCTATACGTGTTAAGTCGACTTCTATATGTGTTCAGTCTACTTCTATAGGTGTTCAGTCTACTTCTATACGTGTTCAGTCTACTTTTATATGTGCTCAGCCTACTTCTATACATGCTCAGCCCACTTATATATATGTGTTCAGTCTACTTCTATACGTGTTCAGTCTACTTCTATATGTGCTCAGTCTACTTCTATATGTGTTCAGTCTACTTCTATATGTGCTCAGTCTACTTCTATACGTGTTCAGTCTACTTCTATATGTGCTCAGCCTACTTCTATACGTGTTCAGTCTACTTCTATTCGTGCTCAGTCTACTTCTATATGTGTTCAGCCGACTTCTATACGTGCTCAGTCTACTTCTATATGTGTTCAGTCTACTTCTATATGTGCTCAGTCTACTTCTATATGTATATATGCCATTTAGCAGACGCTTTTTGTGTTCAGTCTACTTCTATACATGCTCAGCCTACTTCTATACGTGTTCTGTCTACTTCTATATGTGTTCAGTCTACTTCTATATGTGCTCAGTCTACTTCTATATGTGCTCAGTCTACTTCTATATGTGTTCAGTCTACTTCTATACATGCTCAGTCTACTTCTATATGTGCTCAGTCTACTTCTATATGTGCTCAGTCTACTTCTATACATGCTCAGCCTACTTCTGTACGTGTTCTGTCTACTTCTATATGTGTTCAGTCTACTTCTATATGTGCTCAGTCTACTTCTATACATGCTCAGCCTACTTATATATATGTGTTCAGTCTACTTCTATACGTGTTCAGTCTACTTCTATATGTGCTCAGCCTACTTCTATACGTGTTCAGTCTACTTCTATACGTGCTCAGTCTACTTCTATACGTGTTCAGCCGACTTCTATACATGCTCAGTCTACTTCTATATGTGTTCAGTCTACTTCTATATGTGCTCAGTCTACTTCTATATGTGTTCAGTCTACTTCTATACATGCTCAGTCTACTTCTATATGTGTTCAGTCTACTTCTATACATGCTCAGCCTACTTCTATACGTGTTCTGTCTACTTCTATATGTGTTCAGTCTACTTCTATATGTGCTCAGTCTACTTCTATATGTGCTCAGTCTACTTCTATATGTACTCAGTCTACTTCTATACGTGCTCAGTCTACTTCTATACGTGTTCAGCCGACTTCTATACATGCTCAGCCTACTTCTATACGTGTTCAGTCTACTTCTATACGTGCTCAGTCTACTTCTATACGTGTTCAGCCTACTTCTATACGTGCTCAGTCTACTTCTATATGTGTTCAGTCTACTTCTATATGTGCTCAGTCTACTTCTATACGTGTTCAGTCTACTTCTATACATGCTCAGCCTACTTCTATACGTGTTCTGTCTACTTCTATATGTGTTCAGTCTACTTCTATATGTGCTCAGTCTACTTCATTATGTGCTCAGTCTACTTCTATATGTGTTCAGTCTACTTCTATACATGCTCAGCCTACTTCTATACGTGTTCTGTCTACTTCTATATGTGTTCAGTCTACTTCTATATGTGCTCAGTCTACTTCTATACATGTTCAGTCTACTTCTATATGTGCTCAGTCTACTTCTATACATGTTCAGTCTACTTCTATACGTGCTCAGTCTACTTCTATACGTGTTCAGTCTACTTCTATACGTGCTCAGCCTACTTCTATACGTGTTCTGTCTACTTCTATATGTGCTCAGTCTACTTCTATATGTGCTCAGTCTACTTCTATATGTGCTCAGTCTACTTCTATACTTGCTCAGCCTACTTCTATACGTGTTCTGTCTACTTCTATATGTGCTCAGTCTACTTCTATATGTGCTCAGTCTACTTCTATATGTGTTCAGCCTACTTCTATACATGTTCAGTCTACTTCTATATGTGCTCAGTCTACTTCTATACATGTTCAGTCTACTTCTATATGTGCTCAGCCTACTTCTATACGTGTTCTGTCTACTCCTATATGTGCTCAGTCTACTTCTATATGTGCTCAGTCTACTTCTATACATGCTCAGCCTACTTCTATACGTGTTCTGTCTACTTCTATATTTGTTCAGTCTACTTCTATATGTGCTCAGTCTACTTCTATATGTGCTCAGTCTACTTCTATATGTGCTCAGTCTACTTCTATATGTGTTCAGTCTACTTCTATACCTGTTCAGTCTACTTCTATACCTGAAAAGCCTACTTCTATACGTGTACAGTCTACTTCTATACGTGCTCAGTCTACTTCTATATGTGAAAAGCCTACTTATATAGGTGTTCAGTCTACTTCTATACGTGAAAAGCCTACTTCTATACGTGTTCAGTCTACTTCTATACGTGCTCAGTCTACTTCTATATGTGTTCAGTCTACTTCTATACGTGCTCATTCTACTTCTATATGTGTTCAGTCTACTTCTATATTTGCTCATTCTTCTTCTATACGTGCTCAGTCTACTTCTATATGTGTTCAGTCTACTTCTATACTTGCTCAGTCTACTTCTATACCTGTTCAGTCTACTGCTATGTGTTCAGTCTACTTCTATACTGGTTCAGTCTACTTCTATATGTGTTCAGTCTACTTCTATACATGTTCAGTCTACTTCTATAAATGCTCAGTCTACTTCTATATGTGCTCAGCCTACTTCTATATGTGCTCAGTCTACTTCTATATGTGTTCAGTCTACTTCTATATGTGCTCAGTCTACTTCTATACATGCTCAGCCTACTTATATATATGTGTTCAGTCTACTTCTATACGTGTTCAGTCTACTTCTATATGTGCTCAGCCTACTTCTGTACGTGTTCAGTCTACTTCTATACGTGCTCAGTCTACTTCTATACGTGTTCAGCCGACTTCTATACATGCTCAGTCTACTTCTATATGTGTTCAGTCTACTTCTATATGTGCTCAGTCTACGTCTATATGTGTTCAGTCTACTTCTATACATGCTCAGTCTACTTCTATATGTGTTCAGTCTACTTCTATACATGCTCAGCCTACTTCTATACGTGTTCTGTCTACTTCTATATGTGTTCAGTCTACTTCTTTATGTGCTCAGTCTACTTCTATATGTGCTCAGTCTACTTCTATATGTACTCAGTCTACTTCTATACGTGCTTAATCTAATTCTGTACTTCTATATGTGCCTATCTACTTCTGCCTACATGTGCTCAATCTACTTCTATACATGCTCAGTCTACTTCTATATGTGCCTAGTCTACTTCTATACATGCTCAGCCTACTTCTATACGTACTCAGTCTACTTCTATACATGCTCAGTCTACTTCTATACCTGTTCAGTCTACTTCTATACATGCTCAGTCTACTTCTATACGTGCTCAGTCTACTTCTATACGTGCCCAAACTACTTCAGTCTACTTCTATACGTGCTCAGTCTACTTCTATACATGCTCAGTCTACTTCTATACGTGCTTAATCTACTTCTGTACGTGCTCAATCTACTTCTATACATGCTCAGTCTACTTCTATATGTGCCTAGTCTACTTCTATACATGCTCAGCCTACTTCTATACATGCTCAGCTTACTTCTATACGTGTTCAGTCTACTTCTATACGTGCCCAAACTACTTCTATACGTGCTCAATCTACTTCTATACATGCTCAGTCTACTTCTATATGTGCCCAGTCTACTTCTATACCTGTTCAGTCTACTTCTATACGTGTTCAGTCTACTTCTATACGTGTTCAGCCGACTTCTATACATGCTCAGTCTACTTCTATATGTGTTCAGTCTACTTCTATATGTGCTCAGTCTACGTCTATATGTGTTCAGTCTACTTCTATACATGCTCAGTCTACTTCTATATGTGTTCAGTCTACTTCTATACATGCTCAGCCTACTTCTATACGTGTTCTGTCTACTTCTATATGTGTTCAGTCTACTTCTTTATGTGCTCAGTCTACTTCTATATGTGCTCAGTCTACTTCTATATGTACTCAGTCTACTTCTATACGTGCTTAATCTAATTCTGTACGTGCTCAATCTACTTCTATACATGCTCAGTCTACTTCTATATGTGCCTAGTCTACTTCTATACATGCTCAGCCTACTTCTATACGTACTCAGTCTACTTCTATACATGCTCAGTCTACTTCTATACCTGTTCAGTCTACTTCTATACATGCTCAGTCTACTTCTATACGTGCTCAGTCTACGTGCTCAGTCTACTTCTATACGTGCGCAGTCTACTTTTATACGTGCTCAGTCTACTTCTATACGTGCTCAATCTACTTCTATACGTGCTCAGTCTACTTCTATACGTGCTCAGTCTACTTCTATACATGCTCAGTCTACTTCTATACGTGCTTAATCTACTTCTGTACGTGCTCAATCTACTTCTATACATGCTCAGTCTACTTCTATATGTGCCTAGTCTACTTCTATACATGCTCAGCCTACTTCTATACATGCTCAGCTTACTTCTATACGTGTTCAGTCTACTTCTATACGTGCCCAAACTACTTCTATACGTGCTCAATCTACTTCTATACATGCTCAGTCTACTTCTATATGTGCCCAGTCTACTTCTATACCTGTTCAGTCTACTTCTATACGTGTTCAGCCTACTTCTATACATGTTCAGTCGACTTCTATATGTGTTCAGCCAACTTCTATACGTGTTAAGTCGACTTCTATATGTGTTCAGTCTACTTCTATAGGTGTTCAGTCTACTTCTATACGTGTTCAGTCTACTTTTATATGTGCTCAGCCTACTTCTATACATGCTCAGCCCACTTATATATATGTGTTCAGTCTACTTCTATACGTGTTCAGTCTACTTCTATATGTGCTCAGTCTACTTCTATATGTGTTCAGTCTACTTCTATATGTGCTCAGTCTACTTCTATATGTGTTCAGTCTACTTCTATATGTGCTCAGCCTACTTCTATACGTGTTCAGTCTACTTCTATTCGTGCTCAGTCTACTTCTATATGTGTTCAGCCGACTTCTATACGTGCTCAGTCTACTTCTATATGTGTTCAGTCTACTTCTATATGTGCTCAGTCTACTTCTATATGTATATATGCCATTTAGCAGACGCTTTTTGTGTTCAGTCTACTTCTATACATGCTCAGCCTACTTCTATACGTGTTCTGTCTACTTCTATATGTGTTCAGTCTACTTCTATATGTGCTCAGTCTACTTCTATATGTGCTCAGTCTACTTCTATATGTGCTCAGTCTACTTCTATACATGCTCAGTCTACTTCTATATGTGCTCAGTCTACTTCTATATGTGCTCAGTCTACTTCTATACATGCTCAGCCTACTTCTGTACGTGTTCTGTCTACTTCTATATGTGTTCAGTCTACTTCTATATGTGCTCAGTCTACTTCTATACATGCTCAGCCTACTTATATATATGTGTTCAGTCTACTTCTATACGTGTTCAGTCTACTTCTATATGTGCTCAGCCTACTTCTGTACGTGTTCAGTCTACTTCTATACGTGCTCAGTCTACTTCTATACGTGTTCAGCCGACTTCTATACATGCTCAGTCTACTTCTATATGTGTTCAGTCTACTTCTATATGTGCTCAGTCTACGTCTATATGTGTTCAGTCTACTTCTATACATGCTCAGTCTACTTCTATATGTGTTCAGTCTACTTCTATACATGCTCAGCCTACTTCTATACGTGTTCTGTCTACTTCTATATGTGTTCAGTCTACTTCTTTATGTGCTCAGTCTACTTCTATATGTGCTCAGTCTACTTCTATATGTACTCAGTCTACTTCTATACGTGCTTAATCTAATTCTGTACGTGCTCAATCTACTTCTATACATGCTCAGTCTACTTCTATATGTGCCTAGTCTACTTCTATACATGCTCAGCCTACTTCTATACGTACTCAGTCTACTTCTATACATGCTCAGTCTACTTCTATACCTGTTCAGTCTACTTCTATACATGCTCAGTCTACTTCTATACGTGCTCAGTCTACTTCTATACGTGCGCAGTCTACTTTTATACGTGCTCAGTCTACTTCTATACGTGCTCAATCTACTTCTATACGTGCTCAGTCTACTTCTATACGTGCTCAGTCTACTTTTATACATGCTCAGTCTACTTCTATACGTGCTTAATCTACTTCTGTACGTGCTCAATCTACTTCTATACATGCTCAGTCTACTTCTATATGTGCCTAGTCTACTTCTATACATGCTCAGCCTACTTCTATACATGCTCAGCTTACTTCTATACGTGTTCAGTCTACTTCTATACGTGCCCAAACTACTTCTATACGTGCTCAATCTACTTCTATACATGCTCAGTCTACTTCTATATGTGCCCAGTCTTGTCATGCAGGTGATAGAGGACCCAAAAGCGACTTAACAGAAACAGAGTTTATTCAAGTCCAAACAGGGAATAACAGAAATCCTCTAGTCTGTAGAGGGGAATAACAAGAGAAGCGGCCACAGACTGCAGGTCGCTTCGGGTAGGCGCAGGCCGTAGTAGACAGAGACACCTGCTCACACGCAGCATCTGATGAAGGCAAAAAACACGACAGGACAGGGCGAAACACAATCACAGCATGGTGAATACTAAACAAGGAACCGACGGGACAGGAACGGAACACAAAGGAATAAATAGGGACTCTAATCAGGGGAAAGGATTGGGAACAGGTGTGGGAAGACTAAATGATGATTAGGGGAATAGGAACAGCTGGGAGCAGGAACGGAACGATAGAGAGAAGAGAGAGCGAGAGAGTGAGAGAGGGAGGGGGAGAGAGAGGGATAGAAGGAGGGAAAGAACCAAATAAGACCAGCAGAGGGAAACGAATAGAATGGGGAGCACAGGGACAAGACATGATAATAAATGACAAACATGACAGTACCCCCCACTCACCGAGCGCCTCCTGGCGCACTCGAGGAGGAATCCTGGCGGCAACGGAGGAAATCATCGATGAGTGAACGGTCCAGCACGTCCCGAGACGGAACCCAACTCCTCTCCTCAGGACCGTAACCCTCCCAATCCACTAAGTATTGGTGACCCCGTCCCCGAGAACGCATATCCATGATCTTATGTACCTTGTAAATAGGTGCGCTCTCGACAAGGACGGGAGGGGGAGGGAAGACGAACGGGGGTGCGAAGAAAGGGCTTAACACAGGAGACATGGAAGACAGGATGGACGCGACGAAGATGTCGCGGAAGAAGCAGTCGCACAGCGACAGGATTGACGACCTGGGAGACACGGAACGGACCAATGAACCGCGGAGTCAACTTACGAGAAGCTGTCGTAAGAGGAAGGTTGCGAGTGGAAAGCCACACTCTCTGGCCGCAACAATACCTTGGACTCTTAATCCTGCGTTTATTGGCGGCTCTCACAGTCCTCCCCGCAGACAAAGGCAGACCGGTAATGAAGTCTAAGGCGATGTGAGACCATGGTCGAGAAGGAATGGGGAGCGGTCTGAGACGACCGGCAGGAGGAGAGTTACCCGACTTAGTCTGCGCGCAGTCCGAACAAGCAGCCACGAAACGGCGCGTGTCACGCTCCTGAGTCGGCCACCAAAAGCGCTGGCGAATAGACGCAAGAGTGCCTCCAACACCGGGATGACCAGCTAACTTGGCAGAGTGAGCCCACTGAAGAACAGCCAGACGAGTGGAAACAGGAACGAAAAGGAGGTTACTAGGACAAGCGCGCGGCGACGCAGTGTGCGTGAGTGCTTGCTTAACCTGTCCTTCAATTCCCCAGACTGTTAACCCGACAACACGCCCATAAGGAAGAATCCCCTCGGGATCAGTAGAAGCCACAGAAGAACTAAACAGACGGGATAAGGCATCAGGCTTGGTGTTCTTGCTACCCGGACGGTAAGAAATCACAAACTCGAAACGAGCGAAAAACAACGCCCAACGAGCTTGATGGGCATTAAGTCGTTTGGCAGAACGGATGTACTCAAGGTTCTTATGGTCTGTCCAAACGACAAAAGGAACGGTCGCCCCCTCCAACCACTGTCGCCATTCGCCTAGGGCTAAGCGGATGGCGAGCAGTTCACGGTTACCCACATCATAGTTGCGCTCAGATGGCGACAGGCGATGAGAAAAATAAGCGCAAGGATGAACCTTATCGTCAGACTGGAAGCGCTGGGATAGAATGGCTCCCACGCCTACCTCTGAAGCGTCAACCTCGACAATGAATTGTCTAGTGACGTCAGGAGTAACGAGGATAGGAGCGGACGTAAAACGTTCTTTTAGAAGATCAAAAGCTCCCTGGGCGGAACCGGACCACTTAAAACACGTCTTGACAGAAGTAAGAGCTGTGAGAGGGGCAGCAACTTGACCGAAATTACGAATGAAACGCCGATAGAAATTAGCGAAACCTAAAAAGCGCTGCAACTCGACACGTGACCTTGGAACGGGCCAATCACTGACAGCTTGGACCTTAGCGGAATCCATCTGAATGCCTTCAGCGGAAATAACGGAACCGAGAAAAGTAACGGAGGAGACATGAAAAGAGCACTTCTCAGCCTTTATGTAGAGACAATTCTCTAAAAGGCGCTGTAGAACACGTCGAACGTGCTGAACATGAATCTCGAGTGACGGAGAAAAATCAGGATATCGTCAAGATAGACAAAAACAAAAATGTTCAGCATGTCTCTCAGAACATCATTAACTAATGCCTGAAAAACAGCTGGCGCATTGGCGAGACCGAACGGCAGAACCCGGTACTCAAAATGCCCTAACGGAGTGTTAAACGCCGTTTTCCACTCGTCCCCCTCTCTGATGCGCACGAGATGGTAAGCGTTACGAAGGTCCAACTTAGTAAAGCACCTGGCTCCCTGCAGAATCTCGAAGGCTGATGACATAAGGGGAAGCGGATAACGATTCTTAACCGTTATGTCATTCAGCCCTCGATAATCCACGCAGGGGCGCAGAGTACCGTCCTTCTTCTTAACAAAAAAGAACCCCGCCCCGGCCGGAGAAGAAGAAGGCACTATGGTACCGGCGTCAAGAGACACAGACAAATAATCCTCGAGAGCCTTACGTTCGGGGAGCCGACAGAGAGTATAGTCTACCTCGAGGGGGAGTGGTCCCCGGAAGGAGATCAATACTACAATCATACGACCGGTGAGGAGGAAGGGAGTTGGCTCGGGACCGACTGAAGACCGTGCGCAGATCATGATATTCCTCCGGCACTCCTGTCAAATCGCCAGGTTCCTCCTGAGAAGTAGGGACAGAAGAAACGGGAGGGATGGCAGACATTAAACACTTCACATGACAAGAAACGTTCCAGGATAGGATAGAATTACTAGACCAATTAATAGAAGGATTATGACATACTAGCCAGGGATGACCCAAAACAACAGGTGTAAACGGTGAACGGAAAATCAAAAAGAAATAGTCTCACTGTGGTTACCAGATACTGTGAGAGTTAAAGGTAGTGTCTCAAATTTGATACTGGGAAGATGACTACCATCTAAGGCAAACATGGGCGTAGGCCTGTCTAACGGTCTGAAAGGAATGTTATGTTTCCGAACCCATGCTTCGTCCATGAAACAACCCTCAGCCCCAGAGTCAATCAAGGCACTGCATGTAGCACCCGAACCGGTCCAGCGTAGATGGACCGACATAGTAGTACAAGATCTAGATGAAGAGACCTGAGTAGTAGCGCTCACCAGTAGCCCTCCGCTTACTGATGGGCTCTGGCCTCTTACTGGACATGAATTAACAAAATGTCCAGCAACTCCGCAATAGAGGCACAGGCGGTTGGTGATCCTCCGTTCCCTCTCCTTAGTCGAGATGCGAATCCCTCCCAGCTGCATGGGCTCAGTCTCAAAGCCAGAGGAGGGAGATGGTTGCGATGCGGAGCAGGGAAACACCGTTGATGCGAGCTCTCTTCCACGAGCCCGGTGACGAAGATCTACCCGTCGTTCTATGCGGATGGCGAGAGCAATCAAAGAGTCCACATCTGAAGGAACCTCCCGGGAGAGAATCTCATCCTTAACCACTGCGTGGAGTCCCTCCAGAAAACGAGCGAGCAGCGCCGGCTCGTTCCACTCACTAGAGGCAGCAAGAGTGCGAAACTCAATAGAATAATCCGTTATGGACCGTTCACCTTGGCATAAGGAAGCCAGGGCCCTAGAAGCCTCCCTACCAAAAACTGAACGGTCAAAAACCCGAATCATCTCCTCTTTAAAGTTCTGGAACTTGTTAGAGCAATCAGCCCTTGCCTCCCAGATAGCTGTGCCCCATTCTCGAGCCCGGCCAGTAAGGAGTGAAATGACGTAAGCAACCCGAGCTCTCTCTCTAGAGTATGTGTTGGGTTGGAGAGAGAACACAATCTCACACTGCGTGAGAAAGGAGCGGCACTCAGTGGGCTGCCCGGAGTAGCAAGGTGGGTTATTAACCCTAGGTTCTGGAGGCTCGGCAGGCCAGGAAGTAACAGGTGGCACGAGACGTAGACTCTGGAACTGTCCAGAGGTCGGAAACCTGAGCGGCCAGGTTCTCCACGGCATGGCGAGCAGCAGACAATTCCTGCTCGTGTCTGCCGAGCATGGCTCCTTGGATCTTGACGGCAGTGTAACGAGCGTCTGAAGTCGCTGGGTCCATTCCTTGGTCGGTTCCTTCTGTCATGCAGGTGATAGAGGACCCAAAAGCGACTTAACAGAAACAGAGTTTATTCAAGTCCAAACAGGGAATAACAGAAATCCTCTAGTCTGTAGAGGGGAATAACAAGAGAAGCGGCCACAGACTGCAGGTCGCCGGGTAGGCGCAGGCCGTAGTAGACAGAGACACCTGCTCACACGCAGCATCTGATGAAGGCAAAAAAACACGACAGGACAGGGCGAAACACAATCACAGCATGGTGAATACTAAACAAGGAACCGACGGGACAGGAACGGAACACAAAGGAATAAATAGGGACTCTAATCAGGGGAAAGGATTGGGAACAGGTGTGGGAAGACTAAATGATGATTAGGGGAATAGGAACAGCTGGGAGCAGGAACGGAACGATAGAGAGAAGAGAGAGCGAGAGAGTGAGAGAGGGAGGGGGAGAGAGAGGGATAGAAGGAGGGAAAGAACCAAATAAGACCAGCAGAGGGAAACGAATAGAATGGGGAGCACAGGGACAAGACATGATAATAAATGACAAACATGACAAGTCTACTTCTATACCTGTTCAGTCTACTTCTATACGTGTTCAGCCTACTTCTATACATGTTCAGTCGACTTCTATATGTGTTCAGCCAACTTCTATACGTGTTAAGTCGACTTCTATATGTGTTCAGTCTACTTCTATAGGTGTTCAGTCTACTTCTATACGTGTTCAGTCTACTTTTATATGTGCTCAGCCTACTTCTATACATGCTCAGCCCACTTATATATATGTGTTCAGTCTACTTCTATACGTGTTCAGTCTACTTCTATATGTGCTCAGTCTACTTCTATATGTGTTCAGTCTACTTCTATATGTGCTCAGTCTACTTCTATACGTGTTCAGTCTACTTCTATATGTGCTCAGCCTACTTCTATACGTGTTCAGTCTACTTCTATTCGTGCTCAGTCTACTTCTATATGTGTTCAGCCGACTTCTATACGTGCTCAGTCTACTTCTATATGTGTTCAGTCTACTTCTATATGTGCTCAGTCTACTTCTATATGTATATATGCCATTTAGCAGACGCTTTTTGTGTTCAGTCTACTTCTATACATGCTCAGCCTACTTCTATACGTGTTCTGTCTACTTCTATATGTGTTCAGTCTACTTCTATATGTGCTCAGTCTACTTCTATATGTGCTCAGTCTACTTCTATATGTGTTCAGTCTACTTCTATACATGCTCAGTCTACTTCTATATGTGCTCAGTCTACTTCTATATGTGCTCAGTCTACTTCTATACATGCTCAGCCTACTTCTGTACGTGTTCTGTCTACTTCTATATGTGTTCAGTCTACTTCTATATGTGCTCAGTCTACTTCTATACATGCTCAGCCTACTTATATATATGTGTTCAGTCTACTTCTATACGTGTTCAGTCTACTTCTATATGTGCTCAGCCTACTTCTATACGTGTTCAGTCTACTTCTATACGTGCTCAGTCTACTTCTATACGTGTTCAGCCGACTTCTATACATGCTCAGTCTACTTCTATATGTGTTCAGTCTACTTCTATATGTGCTCAGTCTACTTCTATATGTGTTCAGTCTACTTCTATACATGCTCAGTCTACTTCTATATGTGTTCAGTCTACTTCTATACATGCTCAGCCTACTTCTATACGTGTTCTGTCTACTTCTATATGTGTTCAGTCTACTTCTATATGTGCTCAGTCTACTTCTATATGTGCTCAGTCTACTTCTATATGTACTCAGTCTACTTCTATACGTGCTCAGTCTACTTCTATACGTGTTCAGCCGACTTCTATACATGCTCAGCCTACTTCTATACGTGTTCAGTCTACTTCTATACGTGCTCAGTCTACTTCTATACGTGTTCAGCCTACTTCTATACGTGCTCAGTCTACTTCTATATGTGTTCAGTCTACTTCTATATGTGCTCAGTCTACTTCTATACGTGTTCAGTCTACTTCTATACATGCTCAGCCTACTTCTATACGTGTTCTGTCTACTTCTATATGTGTTCAGTCTACTTCTATATGTGCTCAGTCTACTTCATTATGTGCTCAGTCTACTTCTATATGTGTTCAGTCTACTTCTATACATGCTCAGCCTACTTCTATACGTGTTCTGTCTACTTCTATATGTGTTCAGTCTACTTCTATATGTGCTCAGTCTACTTCTATACATGTTCAGTCTACTTCTATATGTGCTCAGTCTACTTCTATACATGTTCAGTCTACTTCTATACGTGCTCAGTCTACTTCTATACGTGTTCAGTCTACTTCTATACGTGCTCAGCCTACTTCTATACGTGTTCTGTCTACTTCTATATGTGCTCAGTCTACTTCTATATGTGCTCAGTCTACTTCTATATGTGCTCAGTCTACTTCTATACTTGCTCAGCCTACTTCTATACGTGTTCTGTCTACTTCTATATGTGCTCAGTCTACTTCTATATGTGCTCAGTCTACTTCTATATGTGTTCAGCCTACTTCTATACATGTTCAGTCTACTTCTATATGTGCTCAGTCTACTTCTATATGTGCTCAGTCTACTTCTATACATGCTCAGCCTACTTCTATACGTGTTCTGTCTACTTCTATATTTGTTCAGTCTACTTCTATATGTGCTCAGTCTACTTCTATATGTGCTCAGTCTACTTCTATATGTGCTCAGTCTACTTCTATATGTGTTCAGTCTACTTCTATACCTGTTCAGTCTACTTCTATACCTGAAAAGCCTACTTCTATACGTGTACAGTCTACTTCTATACGTGCTCAGTCTACTTCTATATGTGAAAAGCCTACTTATATAGGTGTTCAGTCTACTTCTATACGTGAAAAGCCTACTTCTATACGTGTTCAGTCTACTTCTATACGTGCTCAGTCTACTTCTATATGTGTTCAGTCTACTTCTATACGTGCTCATTCTACTTCTATATGTGTTCAGTCTACTTCTATATTTGCTCATTCTTCTTCTATACGTGCTCAGTCTACTTCTATATGTGTTCAGTCTACTTCTATACTTGCTCAGTCTACTTCTATACCTGTTCAGTCTACTGCTATGTGTTCAGTCTACTTCTATACTGGTTCAGTCTACTTCTATATGTGTTCAGTCTACTTCTATACATGTTCAGTCTACTTCTATAAATGCTCAGTCTACTTCTATATGTGCTCAGCCTACTTCTATATGTGCTCAGTCTACTTCTATATGTGTTCAGTCTACTTCTATATGTGCTCAGTCTACTTCTATACATGCTCAGCCTACTTATATATATGTGTTCAGTCTACTTCTATACGTGTTCAGTCTACTTCTATATGTGCTCAGCCTACTTCTGTACGTGTTCAGTCTACTTCTATACGTGCTCAGTCTACTTCTATACGTGTTCAGCCGACTTCTATACATGCTCAGTCTACTTCTATATGTGTTCAGTCTACTTCTATATGTGCTCAGTCTACGTCTATATGTGTTCAGTCTACTTCTATACATGCTCAGTCTACTTCTATATGTGTTCAGTCTACTTCTATACATGCTCAGCCTACTTCTATACGTGTTCTGTCTACTTCTATATGTGTTCAGTCTACTTCTTTATGTGCTCAGTCTACTTCTATACGTGCTCAGTCTACTTCTATACATGCTCAGTCTACTTCTATACGTGCTTAATATACTTCTGTACGTGCTCAATCTACTTCTATACATGCTCAGTCTACTTCTATATGTGCCTAGTCTACTTCTATACCTGTTCAGTCTACTTCTATACGTGTTCAGCCTACTTCTATACATGTTCAGTCGACTTCTATATGTGTTCAGCCAACTTCTATACGTGTTAAGTCGACTTCTATATGTGTTCAGTCTACTTCTATAGGTGTTCAGTCTACTTCTATACGTGTTCAGTCTACTTTTATATGTGCTCAGCCTACTTCTATACATGCTCAGCCCACTTATATATATATGTGTTCAGTCTACTTCTATACGTGTTCAGTCTACTTCTATATGTGCTCAGTCTACTTCTATATGTGTTCAGTCTACTTCTATATGTGCTCAGTCTACTTCTATACGTGTTCAGTCTACTTCTATATGTGCTCAGCCTACTTCTATACGTGTTCAGTCTACTTCTATTCGTGCTCAGTCTACTTCTATATGTGTTCAGCCGACTTCTATACGTGCTCAGTCTACTTCTATATGTGTTCAGTCTACTTCTATATGTGCTCAGTCTACTTCTATATGTATATATGCCATTTAGCAGACGCTTTTTGTGTTCAGTCTACTTCTATACATGCTCAGCCTACTTCTATACGTGTTCTGTCTACTTCTATATGTGTTCAGTCTACTTCTATATGTGCTCAGTCTACTTCTATATGTGCTCAGTCTACTTCTATATGTGTTCAGTCTACTTCTATACATGCTCAGTCTACTTCTATATGTGCTCAGTCTACTTCTATATGTGCTCAGTCTACTTCTATACATGCTCAGCCTACTTCTGTACGTGTTCTGTCTACTTCTATATGTGTTCAGTCTACTTCTATATGTGCTCAGTCTACTTCTATACATGCTCAGCCTACTTATATATATGTGTTCAGTCTACTTCTATACGTGTTCAGTCTACTTCTATATGTGCTCAGCCTACTTCTATACGTGTTCAGTCTACTTCTATACGTGCTCAGTCTACTTCTATACGTGTTCAGCCGACTTCTATACATGCTCAGTCTACTTCTATATGTGTTCAGTCTACTTCTATATGTGCTCAGTCTACTTCTATATGTGTTCAGTCTACTTCTATACATGCTCAGTCTACTTCTATATGTGTTCAGTCTACTTCTATACATGCTCAGCCTACTTCTATACGTGTTCTGTCTACTTCTATATGTGTTCAGTCTACTTCTATATGTGCTCAGTCTACTTCTATATGTGCTCAGTCTACTTCTATATGTACTCAGTCTACTTCTATACGTGCTCAGTCTACTTCTATACGTGTTCAGCCGACTTCTATACATGCTCAGCCTACTTCTATACGTGTTCAGTCTACTTCTATACGTGCTCAGTCTACTTCTATACGTGTTCAGCCTACTTCTATACGTGCTCAGTCTACTTCTATATGTGTTCAGTCTACTTCTATATGTGCTCAGTCTACTTCTATACGTGTTCAGTCTACTTCTATACATGCTCAGCCTACTTCTATACGTGTTCTGTCTACTTCTATATGTGTTCAGTCTACTTCTATATGTGCTCAGTCTACTTCATTATGTGCTCAGTCTACTTCTATATGTGTTCAGTCTACTTCTATACATGCTCAGCCTACTTCTATACGTGTTCTGTCTACTTCTATATGTGTTCAGTCTACTTCTATATGTGCTCAGTCTACTTCTATACATGTTCAGTCTACTTCTATATGTGCTCAGTCTACTTCTATACATGTTCAGTCTACTTCTATACGTGCTCAGTCTACTTCTATACGTGTTCAGTCTACTTCTATACGTGCTCAGCCTACTTCTATACGTGTTCAGCCGACTTCTGTACGTGCTCAGTCTACTTCAATATGTGTTCAGTCTACTTCTATATGTGCTCAGTCTACTTCTATATGTGTTCAGTCTACTTCTATACATGCTCAGCCTACTTCTATACGTGTTCTGTCTACTTCTATATGTGTTCAGTCTACTTCTATATGTGCTCCGTCTACTTCTATATGTGCTCAGTCTACTTCTATACGTGTTCAGCCTACTTCTATACATGTTCAGTCTACTTCTATATGTGCTCAGTCTACTTCTATACATGTTCAGTCTACTTCTATATGTGCTCAGCCTACTTCTATACGTGTTCTGTCTACTTCTATATGTGCTCAGTCTACTTCTATATGTGCTCAGTCTACTTCTATATGTGCGCAGTCTACTTCTATACTTGCTCAGCCTACTTCTATACGTGTTCTGTCTACTTCTATATGTGTTCAGTCTACTTCTATATGTGCTCAGTCTACTTCTATATGTGCTCAGTCTACTTCTATATGTGTTCAGCCTACTTCTATACATGTTCAGTCTACTTCTATATGTGCTCAGTCTACTTCTATACATGTTCAGTCTACTTCTATATGTGCTCAGCCTACTTCTATACGTGTTCTGTCTACTCCTATATGTGCTCAGTCTACTTCTATATGTGCTCAGTCTACTTCTATACATGCTCAGCCTACTTCTATACGTGTTCTGTCTACTTCTATATTTGTTCAGTCTACTTCTATATGTGCTCAGTCTACTTCTATATGTGCTCAGTCTACTTCTATATGTGCTCAGTCTACTTCTATATGTGTTCAGTCTACTTCTATACCTGTTCAGTCTACTTCTATACCTGAAAAGCCTACTTCTATACGTGTTCAGTCTACTTCTATACGTGCTCAGTCTACTTCTATATGTGAAAAGCCTACTTATATAGGTGTTCAGTCTACTTCTATACGTGAAAAGCCTACTTCTATACGTGTTCAGTCTACTTCTATACGTGCTCAGTCTACTTCTATATGTGTTCAGTCTACTTCTATACGTGCTCATTCTACTTCTATATGTGTTCAGTCTACTTCTATATTTGCTCATTCTTCTTCTATACGTGCTCAGTCTACTTCTATATGTGTTCAGTCTACTTCTATACTTGCTCAGTCTACTTCTATACCTGTTCAGTCTACTGCTATGTGTTCAGTCTACTTCTATACTGGTTCAGTCTACTTCTATATGTGTTCAGTCTACTTCTATACATGTTCAGTCTACTTCTATAAATGCTCAGTCTACTTCTATATGTGTTCAGTCTACTTCTATTTGTGTTCAGTCTACATCTATACGTGAAAAGCCTACTTCTATACGTGTTCAGTCTACTTCTATACGTGCTCAGTCTACTTCTATATGTGTTCAGTCTACTTCTATATGTGAAAAGCCTACTTCTATACGTGTTCAGTCTACTTCTATACATGCTCAGTCTACTTCTATATGTGTTCAGTCTACTTCTATACGTGCTCAGTCTACTTCTATATGTGTTCAGTCTACTTCTATATTTGCTCAGTCTACTTCTATACGTGCTCAGTCTACTTCTATATGTGTTCAGTCTACTTCTATATATGTGTTCAGTCTACTTCTATACGTGTTCAGTCTACTTCTATACGTGTTCAGTCTACTTTTATACTTGTTCGGTCTACGTCTATATGTGTTCAGTCTACTTCTATACGTGTTCAGTCTACTTCTATGTGTTCAGTCTACTTCTATATGTGTTCAGTCTACTTCTATACGTGAAAAGCCTACTTCTATACGTGTTCAGTCTACTTCTATACGTGCTCAGTCTACTTCTATATGTGTTCAGTCTACTTCTATACGTGAAAAGCCTACTTCTATACGTGTTCAGTCTACTTCTATACGTGCTCAGTCTACTTCTATACGTGTTCAGTCTACTTCTATACGTGCTCAGTCTACTTCTATATGTGTTCAGTCTACTTCTATATGTGTTCAGTCTACTTCTATACTTGTTCAGTCTACTTCTATATGTGTTCAGTCTACTTCTATACGTGCTCAGTCTACTTCTATACGTGTTCAGTCTACTTCTATACGTGCTCAGTCTACTTCTATATGTGTTCAGTCTACTTCTATATGTGTTCAGTCTACTTCTATACTTGTTCAGTCTACTTCTATATGTGTTCAGTCTACTTCTATATGTGTTCAGTCTACTTCTATATGTGTTCAGGCTTCTTCTATATGTGTTCAGTCTACTTCTATACTTGTTCAGTCTACTTCTATATGTGTTCAGTCTTCTTCTATGTGTTCAGTCTACTTCTATACTTGTTCAGTCTACTTCTATATGTGTTCAGTCTACTTCTATACGTGTTCAGTCTTCTTCTATATGTGTTCAGTCTACTTCTATATGTGTTCAGTCTACTTCTATATGTGTTCAGTCTTCTTCTATAGGTGTTCAGTCTTCTTCTATATGTGTTCAGTCTACTTCTATATGTGTTCAGTCTACTTCTATATGTGTTCAGTCTACTTCTATATGTGTTCAGTCTTCTTCTATACGTGCTCAGTCTACTTCTATATGTGTTCAGTCTACTTCTATACGTGTTCAGTCTACTTCTATGTGTTCAGTCTACTTCTATACTTGTTCAGTCTACTTGTATATGTGTTCAGTCTACTTCTATATGTGTTCAGTCTACTTCTATATGTGTTCAGTCTACTTCTATATGTGTTCAGTCTTCTTCTATATGTGTTCAGTCTACTTCTATACTTGTTCAGTCTACTTCTATATGAGTTCAGTCTTCTTCTATAGGTGTTCAGTCTACTTCTATATGTGTTCAGTCTTCTTCTATAGGTGTTCAGTCTACTTCTATGTGTTCAGTCTACTTCTATACTTGTTCAGTCTACTTCTATATGTGTTCAGTCTACTTCTATATGTGTTCAGTCTACTTCTATATGTGTTCAGTCTACTTCTATACTTGCTCAGTCTACTTCTATACGTGTTCAGTCCACTTCTATGTGTTCAGTCTACTTCTATACTTGTTCAGTCTACTTCTATATGTGTTCAGTCTACTTCTATATGTGTTCAGGCTTCTTCTATATGTGTTCAGTCTACTTCTATACTTGTTCAGTCTACTTCTATATGTGTTCAGTCTTCTTCTATGTGTTCAGTCTACTTCTATACTTGTTCAGTCTACTTCTATATGTGTTCAGTCTACTTCTATACGTGTTCAGTCTTCTTCTATATGTGTTCAGTCTACTTCTATATGTGTTCAGTCTACTTCTATATGTGTTCAGTCTTCTTCTATAGGTGTTCAGTCTTCTTCTATATGTGTTCAGTCTACTTCTATATGTGTTCAGTCTACTTCTATATGTGTTCAGTCTACTTCTATATGTGTTCAGTCTTCTTCTATACGTGCTCAGTCTACTTCTATATGTGTTCAGTCTACTTCTATACGTGTTCAGTCTACTTCTATGTGTTCAGTCTACTTCTATACTTGTTCAGTCTACTTCTATATGTGTTCAGTCTACTTCTATATGTGTTCAGTCTACTTCTATGTGTTCAGTCTACTTCTATACTTGCTCAGTCTACTTCTATACGTGTTCAGTCCACTTCTATGTGTTCAGTCTACTTCTATACTTGTTCAGTCTACTTCTATATGTGTTCAGTCTACTTCTATATGTGTTCAGTCTACTTCTATATGTGTTCAGTCTACTTCTATACTTGTTCAGTCTACTTCTATAGGTGTTCAGTCTACTTCTATATGTGTTCAGTCTACTTCTATGTGTTCAGTCTACTTCTATACTTGCTCAGTCTACTTCTATACGTGTTCAGTCCACTTCTATGTGTTCAGTCTACTTCTATACTTGTTCAGTCTACTTCTATATGTGTTCAGTCTACTTCTATATGTGTTCAGTCTACTTCTATATGTGTTCAGTCTACTTCTATACTTGTTCAGTCTACTTCTATAGGTGTTCAGTCTACTTCTATATGTGTTCAGGCTTCTTCTATATGTGTTCAGTCTACTTCTATATGTGTTCAGTCTACTTCTATAGGTGTTCAGTCTACTTCTATATGTGTTCAGGCTTCTTCTATATGTGTTCAGTCTACTTCTATATGTGTTCAGTCTACTTCTATATGTGTTCAGTCTACTTCTATATGTGTTCAGTCTTCTTCTATACGTGCTCAGTCTACTTCTATATGTGTTCAGTCTACTTCTATACGTGTTCAGTCTACTTCTATACTTGTTCAGTCTACTTCTATACGTGCTCAGTCTACTTCAATATGTGCTCAGCCTACTTCTATACTTGTTCAGTCTACTTCTATTCGTGCTCAGTCTACTTCTATACGTGCTCAGCCTAATTCTATACGTGTTCAGTCTACTTCTATGTGCTCAGTCTACTTCTATACGTGCTCAGCCTACTTCTATACGTGTTCAGTCTACTTCTATACGTGCTCAGTCTACTTCTATAAGTGCTCAGTCTACTTCTATATGTGTTCAGTCTACTTACATATGTGCTCATTCTACTTCTCTATGTGTTCAGTCTACTTCTATACGTGGGTCGACAGCTCAGCGCATCAATAGCCTATTAGGCATATAGACCTACATGCTTGTGATTTGAAACAATCCACAGCTTTAAAAGAAGCTAATGATCCTCTGTGTCTGAGTCTTACTCTCTGGTGATGTTTTTTAAATGATTGTATTTATTTCCGTGTAGACAGGAGTAGGCTAATGCATTTATATTTACTTTAGGCTGCAGTGACTAGGCTACTGTTACCGAATCTTATCCTACGCTTACTCATATTAAATACTGTAGCGAGCCTGGTTAATAAGTGAGGATATTGACTCTTCCACTTGAGCATGCCTTTGTGGCAATCTATTTCCGCGGGGCTATTCCAGAAGGTTGAGGGTTCACGCACGTCATTACAATCCAGTGCTTTTTATTCTCATAGGACACAAGGGCAAATCTATGGTTCATATAAAATAACATCTAGACCTATTTATTTTTAATGAGAACCAATGCTTGTGGACAGCAAAGGATAACCATGAACCTTTTATAATGATTGTTCACACACTTGGCCATTCCATATATGGGTTAGCTGAAACCGTCACGATACCGATGTGCACTCTCTTCAAAATGTTGTGATTCTGATTGGCCAGATAGCTACCAACAATGACAAGAAACTGTCATATTGGGAATCGTAAGTGACTCGTTTCAGCTAGTTTCTGCCTTGTTCAAATGTTCACATACTAGTCGGAACTAGGAAACTCTGACATTCTGACTGGCTGATTCATTGAACGTGGCACATGTAGAACTACTTGACTTGCACATGAATTTGGCATTTATCTGGTTCTTGATACCATGTCTTGTTTTGAGGTGTTTTGACGGATTTCATGTCAATGCTACTATGCATAGCCGCAGGAAGTAGAGGTGCAGCACCTGAAAAATCAGAATTTTAAAAAGTATTAATAAAAAATACAAATTATAGATTTTTTTTTCTTTCACCAAACTAGTGCACTGTGCCTTTACTACACCTGTATTAGCGGCATCCCCACCCCAACAAGCATCCCGCAGCTATACCAATATGACTCAAATTCACTAGCTTGTATTAGCGGCATCCCCACCCCAACAAGCATCCCGCAGCTATACCAATATGACTCAAATTCACTAGCTTGTATTAGCGGCATCCCCACCCCAACAAGCATCCCGCAGCTATACCAATATGACTCAAATTCACTAGCTTGTATTAGCGGCATCCCCACCCCAACAAGCATCCCGCAGCTATACCAATATGACTCAAATTCACTAGCTAGCTAACCAACAACTAAGATGTACAGTATTTGAGACAAATGCTCATTGTGCAAATGTATTTATGTTTTCAATAAACATTGGAGACAAAATATAGTTGACCTATTATCAACAATCTAAGCCAACCCTGTCTGTTTTGCCTCATAATTGCGCACGCGTTGGATTTGTTGCTAAACAACTATATCGGTTTAAAGTTTAGCCATGGCTGACATGATTGCAAGGTCGAGGATGGTTTTGAATTCCACTGCGACTAGTGATGGGTCGTTCGCAAATGAGTCGGCTCTTGTAGGTGAACGTTGGGAGCCGGCTTGCATATCAGAAGAGCCAAATCTATTTATAAAAAAACACACATTTGTTCTGACTGGCTGCTCAGACTAACAGCCTCCCTCACCTGTTGCTCCTGTCAATCAGACACGCAGTGTCAACCAATGAACCACAGATGCATGAAGGAGGGCGGAGCCAACTCACTCACAGTCACACACTTAGCAGCCGAGGAGAGAGAGGAAGGACAGCTGTGAAAACAACAGCTGGAAAAAGAGTCGGAAGCACAGTAGCATTTGGATGCATTTTAATAATGTGGACAATGTTAGAGCACAGTGTTGAATTTGCCAAAACAAAATCTGATATAAAGCTGGTTCTGCGCACAACCTACACCGGCATATGGGAACTGTGCACACAACTGTGAAGCTAGTTGTAGCAGAGCTTCCAGAAACTAGCGGCCTGCTATTGATAGTGGTGGAGTCAGCACCTCCACACGTGGAGATGTATCCACTCAGTCAAGTAGGCCTACTCCACAACCCACAGCAACGCAGTCTTCTATGGACCAGTTTATGCCAAAGTCTATGCCTGTAGCAAAACAATGCCACATTGATATTGCATTGGCTAAAATGATTGCCACAGATTTCCAGCCATTTTCGATCGTGGAGGACAGAGGTTTTAGAAATGATAGCAATAGTCTAAATCCAATGTACACAATTCCAAGCAGGAAAACCCTTTCAAAATCACTTATTCCACAACTGTACGAGGCCCACTATGGACTAAGTGAAAGCAGCTGTGGAATACATCCACAGGAGCACAGTAGGTGCTGAAAAACTGAAGTCTACACAACGCCAAATGGGGATGCCTGAGCAAAGGCATAAACAAGACTGCACTACAAGGTGGAATTCAGCATTTTATATGTTGAAGCGGTTTCTTGAGTTAAAGGATGCCATCATCTCTACCCTGGCCATTGTCAATGCACCTGTTGATGCTCTGACCCAAGAGGAATGGGAGGTGGTGGAGGAGGAGTGCAGAGTCTTGGAACCCTTTGAGCAGGTCACTGGGGAGATCAGTGGAGAGAGGTACAGTAAGCAGTTATTACTACATTATTATTTAATCCAGTATTATATATGTACAGTGGGGCAAAAAAGTATTTAGTCAGCCACCAATTGTGCAAGTTCTCCCACTTAAAAAGATGAGAGAGGCCTGTAATTTTCATCATAGGTACACTTCAACTATGACAGACAAAATGAGAAAAAATCACATTGTAGGATTTTTTATGAATTTATTTGCAAATTATGGTGGAAAATAAGTATTTGGTCAATAACAAAAGTTTATCTCAATACTTTGTTATATACCCTTTGTTGGCAATGACAGGTCAAACGTTTTCTGTAAGTCTTCATAAGGTTTTCACACACTGTTGCTGGTATTTTGGCCAATTCCTCCACGCAGATCTCCTCTAGAGCAGTGATGTTTTGGGGCTGTTGCTGGGCAACACAGACTTTCAACTCCCTCCAAAGATTTTCTATGGCTTTGAGATCTGGAGACTGGCTAGGCCACTCCAGGACCTTGAAATGCTTCTTACGAAGCCACTCCTTCGTTGCCCGGGCGGTGTGTTTGGGATCATTGTCATGCTGAAAGACCCAGCCACGTTTCATCTTCAATGCCCTTGCTGATGGAAGGAGGTTTTCACTCAAAATCTCACGATACATGGCCCCATTCATTCTTTCCTTTACACCAGGGGTGTCAAACTCAAATACCCAGTGGGCCAAAATGTAAAACCTGAACAAAGTCACGGGCCAACATTGAACAAATGAACCTTTTAATATGGACCCAAACAAGTTTTGCTTTAACATTGAATATGGAACAAGCATCGCTTATTACCATACAATATATCATTTAATAGTGGATACATGCAAAATCGAATTTGAAATGAAAAAACACATCAATGGCATTCATTTATTAAATAAATCAAATTTAAATAAAAATTGTATGCCTCTTTTCTATTTGCAGCCTTCTGATTTAAATACCAAAATAAACTTTTTCCACTGGCTAATAATTTTACAAATAAAATGATAATAAATCAATCAACCATTCAAGCCCATGCCTTGCAGCAAGAAAAAGTGCATAAAGAAAACGTTAATTATTGCACACTGGTCTAATCTGATGTGCCCAAGCCAGATACCTGGCATCTCTTCTTGGATGCTAGTTCATCAATGTCTGGGCTCAAGCTCTGAGCTGAAGAAATCCTCAGTATCGAGCGAAGATGTTCATCAGTCAGATGTCTCCTGTGAGTTGTTTTGGTCATCTTCATCGAGGAGAAAAGTTGCTCGCATAGATAAGTGCTGCCGAACATGGAGAGCATCTGAGCAGCTTGGGTGCGGAGCTGAGCCATTGTGTCAGGGATGAACCGTGGAAACTGTGCAGCGCCCACAGCATCATACTTTGACTTCAGCGTGTCGTTGCACTGGAGTTCAATCAGCTCCATTTGGATGTTGGTTGGTGCATTTTCCACATCAACTGCGAAGGGATTACTAAGCAGTTCAAACTTGCATTTCTGGGCAAATCGCCGGCTAAACTCAGCGGCGAGCACACTGAGTTTTTCAGCAAACTGTGCGCATGGGAACACGGCGGTAGAGATCTGCGCTTTTATGGATTGGCAGCAGGGAAAATGGAAAGGGTTTCCTTGCAGCATCTGATTCTCCCACAGGCACAGTTTAGTTTTGAAGGCCCTCACTGCAGCGTACATGTCTGTGATGATGCGCCCCCGCCCCTGAAGCTGCAGGTTCAGCGCATCGAGATGGCTCGAGATGTCACAGAGAAAGGCCAGCTCACACAGGAACTTTTGCTCCTGGAGCTCTGCTGTATCCTTCCCTTTGGTTTCCAGGAATTGACATATTTCCTCACGCAGCTCGAAACATCTGTTCAGTACTTTTCCTCTGCTTAGCCATCTCACCTCTGTGTGATACGGCACGTCTGCGTATTCCGAACCACACTCCTCCAGAAAAGATTTAAACTGGCGGTGATTTAGACCTTTGGCTCTTATAAAGTTAACTACCTGTGTTACTGTGGTCATAACATGTTCCATCTTTAGGGCTTTGGCACACAGTGCTTCCTGATGTATGATGCAGTGGTAAACAGTTAGCTCACCTGCAGAGTTCTCTTCCCGCATCTTCTCCCGAACCATGCCCACCAGTCCACTCTTTTTACCGCACATCGCTGGCGCACCATCTGTCGTTAATCCAACGAGTTTATCCCACGGCAGCTTTATTTCAGTTACACATTTGGAAACCTCCTCAAAGATTTCCTTTCCTGTGGTTGTGCCATGCATTGATTTGAATCCTAATAGCTCCTCCGTAACACACAGATTTGAGTCCACTCCACGGATGAAGACTGACAACTGAGCAGTATCAGATGCGTCGCAGCTCTCATCCACAGCGAGGGAGAACGCAACAAAATCTTTTCCCTTTTCCATCAGCTGGTCATACAGATTGGTGGCAAGATCACATGTGCGATCAGCTACTGTGTTCCTGCTCAGGCTCACGTTTGAAAATGCTTGTTTTTTCTCTGGGCATACGAGGTCACAAACCTTCATCATGCACTTTTTCATGAACTCTCCCTCATTAAAGGGCCGGGCTGATTTTGCGATCTCTGCTGCCACTATATAACTAGCCTTTACAGCAGCCTTGCTTTGTGATGTGGCTTTTTAAACATATTCTGTTGTGAAACCAAACTTCTTTTCATCTCCTCTACTTTCTGGCTCCTTTGAGTCATGTCCAGGTCCTTGTATTTGTCATGGTGTTTTGTTTCATAGTGTCGTCTAATGTTGTACTCCTTACTTACAGCCACGTTGACTCCACAAACAAGACAAACAGGTTTGTCTTTTACATATGTAAACAGATATTCTGCCTCCCACTTGTCCAGAAAGGTCCTGTTTTCTGCCTTTCTTTTCGCCATTTTTGGGAAGGGTTAGCTCGCTGACAGTTGTAGCGTCTATGTTGCTATGACTACTGTCACAGAGGAGAGAGCGTTTCTGGGTCCTGTCCTGATTGGCGCGCGAAAACAGCAGAGCATTATGGGATTCGTAGTATTAGTGGTGAATGCGCTGTATAATACCGGCGGGCCAGCTCTAGTAGTAATTTGGTATTGTCTCGCGGGCCAAATTTGGCCCACGGGCCAGAGTTTGACACCCGTGCTTTACACAGATCAGTCGTCCTGGTCCCTTTGCAGAAAAACAGCCCCAAAGCATGATGTTTCCACCCCCATGCTTCACAGTAGGTATGGTATTCTTTGTCCTCCAAACACGACGAGTTGAGTTTTAACCAAAAAGTTCTATTTTGGTTTCATCTGACCATATGACATTCTCCCAATCTTCTTCTGGATCATCCACATGCTCTCTAGCAAACTTCAGATGGGCCTGGACATGTATTGGCTTAAGCAGGGGGACACGTCTGGCACTGCAGGATTTGAGTCCCTGGCGGCGTAGTGTGTTACTGATGGTAGGCTTTGTTACTTTGGTCCCAGCTCTCTGCAGGTCATTCACTAGGTCCCCCCGTGTGGTTCTGAGATTTTTGCTCACCGCTCTTGTGATTATTTAGACCCCACGGGGTGAGATCTTGCGTGGAGCCCCAGATCGAGGGAGATTATCAGTGGTCTTGTATGTCTTCCATTTCCTAATAATTACCCCCACAGTTGATTTCTTCAAACCAAGCTGCTTACCTATTGCAGATTCAGTCTTCCCAGCCTGGTGCAGGTCTACAATTTTGTTTCTGGTGTCCTTGGACAGCTCTTTGGTCTTGGCAAAAGTGGAGTTTGGAGTGTGACTGTTTGAGGTTGTGGACAGGTGTCTTTTATACTGACAACAAGTTCAAACAGGTGCCATTAATACAGGTAACGAGTGGAGGACAGAGAGCCTCTTGAAGAAGAAGTTACAGGTCTGTGAGAGCCAGAAATCTTGCTTGTTTGTAGGTGACCAAATACTTATTTTCCACCATAATTTGCAAATAAATTCATAAACAATTCTACAATGTGATTTTCTGGATTTTTTTTCTCATTTTGTCTGTCATAGTTGAAGTGTACCTATGATGAAAATGACAGGCCTCTCTCATCTTTTTAAGTGGGAGAACTTGCACAATTGGTGGCTAACTAAATACTTTTTTTGCCCCATTGTATATGAACAGTAGATGAGAATGAAGTATCAGTAGACCAAACATGAACCTGAAATAATAAGTTACTGTTCTCTCTTTTCAGCCTCAAAAATGATACTCCTGTGTAAGGGTCTGCAGCGAATCACAGCCAGCCGCCAGGGGAAGCAAATGTAACCACAGGACATGTGACAGAGTTAATGGACACCCTATGTTCATCAATGGACAGAAAGATCAACAGAATGGCTATCAGAAACCACTGCACTTGACCCCAGGTTTAAGAACTTAGCCTTCAGTGATGCCAGAGCGATTGATGAGGCTCTTCAAAGAATAACCTCAGCAGCAGGGAGGGACATCCCCAGCAGTCAGCTGGCCCAGGCACCAGGGCAACAGGAAGAAGAGGGATCAGATGGAGCAGAAGCACCAGCAGTACTGCCACAAACATATGCTGTTTGACGAGAGAGCAATGGGGGATGCAGCACGAAGGAATCCCTCAGCAGATGCCATAATGGAGGTCTGATCCTATTTGGACGAGGAGAGAGGACCCGAGGAGAGTGTGTTGCTGCATGATAGGCTACTGCGTTGCTCTCTGGGAGCAGTAGTTTAGACCAAGGTTTCCCAAACTCGATCCTGGGCCCCCCCTGGGTGCATGTTTAGATTTTTGCCCTGATTCAAATAACCAACTCATCATCAAGTTTTGATTATTTGAATCACTGTGTAGTGGCTAGGGCAAAAACCAAAACATGCGCAGGGGACCCTGGTTCAGACTGGCTGAACCTGTCCATTACATACTGAGCCTGTGCTGTGCTCTTCAAGTGAAACTGCCTGCTTGACTTTTTATAGTGAGTAAAACGTCCATAGTCTGCCAGTCTAGGCCTAATAGCCTACTGAGAACCATAGCAGTTATTAGATAGACACCAACATTTATATCAGTAGCCTACAACACACAGGAGGTTGGCGGCATCTTAATTGGGGAGGACAGGCTCATGGTAATGGCTGGAGCGGAGTTGTTAGAATGGTTTCAAACACATCAAATATACAGAAACCACGTTTCACTCTATTCCATTAATTCCATTCCAGCCATATAGCTCCTCCCACTAACTCATTCTACAGCACCAGTGCTCCCCACCAAAATGTATTTCATTCACAATTCATAGACATTGCAAGGTAATCCTGATTGCTGCAAGCAGCCGCACCTGAGGGGCATGTGGTTAAGCAATTAGTGTGGTCTTCTGTGAGGATGTAAACAAGGGAGAAAGCACAGGAGGTTGGTGCCACCATGGTTTCCATGGTTTCCATGTGCTTGACATGATTCCATTCACTCCATTCTAGCCAATATTGTGAGCCGTCCTCCCCTCAGTAGCCTCCACTGGGAGAAAGTGAAAAATTATTTTCATATCACCTTTGACCTCCTAAAGTCCCCCTACCACACCCTCTCATTGGTGTTTATGAGTCAGTATTCACAGAGCTTACTGCAGCTCCACATTTCAACACATAATTGAATCAGTAGGAGATTAACTTTGTTCAGGAACACACTTACACACACTAGCTGTTTGTACTGTATGTTGGTGCAGGTATCTAGTGTGGAGGTTGTCCAGGCCTACATGGACATTATTCAGGAGGGGAACCCACTGAACAATGTTGTGGTGCAGCACAGGTAAGTACACGTCTAGACTGGTTGAATAACATATGGTTACAAATCTCATCTCACCAGACCAGCCTTTTCCAAACCTCTCCTCAACCCAGAGTGAGAAAGACGGGGTTGGGAAACACCCTTTATTGTAACCGAGATCACTGACACAGGAAATATGACAAACACAGATACTTGAAAAGTCACCTCTCTCTCTCTCTGCTGCAGCGAGGGTAAACTTCCACTGTGTGACCTTTGACCCCTGTGGGGACCAGGAAGTGACAACGCAGTGCGACCCCAGGCTGACCCATGCGGAACAGATCTCCAACCGGAGTGGCGAGGAGAAGCCCGTCTAACACTGGGAGGACGGGTTCTGGAGTGAGCTGGTTGCTGTGTGACACAGAGACAGACCTGCCCGCTCTCCGTGGCAACGCCTCGCTGTTAGGTGGGCAGGGACTTCAGTTGGCCAATCGACAGTTTAGACAGATCATTCATTGATCATAAATTGATTGATTGATTAACAGTTGATATTAAATAGTAGCTAGGTTTCCATCAAATTGCCAATATTTAAAAATCTGCATAAAGAAAATATGCGCATTTTCCACCAAACTGACATGTCGAGGATAAACAAAACTGAGTGATGACGTAGGACACATAAAACATTTTTTTTCTGTCTTTCGTGTACCAAACAACAATCTGAATTTCAATGTGTTTCCAACGCATTTTCAACTCTACAAATAGTTTTTGGCCACAACAAACTGTTGCGTTAAACAACAAAATGTGCCTTCTCAGACATTTCACAATGTTGTTGTAGCACTGAACTAGCACACCTGATTTAAGTAGTCATGGGATTTATGATTAGTTGACAAGTTGAATCAGGTATGCAAATTCTGAAAAAGTTTAAATACATGGCTGGGGGTCCCTGTTCCACACTGTGTACCCTGTATATGTGCACCCTGTAGATGTGCTCCCGGTAGATGTGTACCCTGTAGATGTGTTCCCTGTATATGTGTACCCTGTGTATATGTGTACCCTGTGTATATGTGTACCCTGTGTATGTGTATACCCTGTAGATGTGTGCCCTGTAGATGTGTACCCTGTAGATGTGTTCCCTGTATATGTGCACCCTGTAGATGTGCTCCCGGTAGATGTGTACCCTGTAGATGTGTACCCTGTAGATGTGTTCCCTGTATATGTGTACCCTGTGTATGTGTATACCCTGTAGATGTGTATACCCTGTAGATGTGTATACCCTGTAGATGTGTGCCCTGTAGATGTGTGCCCTGTAGATGTGTACCCTGTAGATGTGTGCCCTGTAGATGTGTACCCTGTAGATGTGTGCCCTGTAGATGTGTACCCTGTAGATGTGTACCCTGTAGATGTGTACCCTGTAGATGTGTGCCCTGTAGATGTGTACCCTGTAGATGTGTACCCTGTAGATGTGTACCCTGTAGATGTGTGCCCTGTAGATGTGTACCCTGTAGATGTGTACCCTGTAGATGTGTGCCCTGTAGATGTGTACCCTGTAGATGTGTACCCTGTAGATGTGTACCCTGTAGATGTGTGCCCTGTAGATGTGTACCCTGTAGATGTGTGCCCTGTAGATGTGTACCCTGTAGATGTGTGCCCTGTAGATGTGTACCCTGTAGATGTGTACCCTGTAGATGTGTACCCTGTAGATGTGTACCCTGTAGATGTGTGCCCTGTAGATGTGTGCCCTGTAGATGTGTACCCTGTAGATGTGTGCCCTGTAGATGTGTACCCTGTAGATGTGTACCCTGTATATGTGTACCCTGTAGATGTGTACCCTGTAGATGTGTGCCCTGTAGATGTGTACCCTGTAGATGTGTGCCCTGTAGATGTGTACCCTGTAGATGTGTGCCCTGTAGATGTGTGCCCTGTAGATGTGTACCCTGTAGATGTGTGCCCTGTAGATGTGTGCCCTGTAGATGTGTACCCTGTAGATGTGTGCCCTGTAGATGTGTACCCTGTAGATGTGTGCCCTGTAGATGTGTACCCTGTAGATGCGTGCCCTGTAGATGTGTACCCTGTAGATGTGTGCCCTGTAGATGTGTGCCCTGTAGATGTGTACCCTGTAGATGTGTACCCTGTATATGTGTACCCTGTAGATGTGTACCCTGTAGATGTGTGCCCTGTATATGTGTACCCTGTAGATGTGTGCCCTGTAGATGTGTGCCCTGTAGATGTGTACCCTGTAGATGTGTACCCTGTAGATGTGTGCCCTGTATATGTGTACCCTGTAGATGTGTGCCCTGTAGATGTGTGCCCTGTAGATGTGTACCCTGTAGATGTGTACCCTGTATATGTGTACCCTGTAGATGTGTACCCTGTACATGTGTACCCTGTATATGTGTACCCTGTAGATGTGTGCCCTGTAGATGTGTGCCCTGTAGATGTGTACCCTGTATATGTGTACCCTGTAGATGTGTACCCTGTACATGTGTGCCCTGTAGATGTGTGCCCTGTAGATGTGTACCCTGTATATGTGTACCCTGTAGATGTGTGCCCTGTAGATGTGTACCCTGTAGATGTGTACCCTGTAGATGTGTACCCTGTATATGTGTACCCTGTAGATGTGTACCCTGTAGATGTGTGCCCTGTATATGTGTACCCTGTAGATGTGTGCCCTGTAGATGTGTACCCTGTAGATGTGTACCCTGTATATGTGTACCCTGTAGATGTGTACCCTGTATATGTGTACCCTGTAGATGTGTGCCCTGTAGATGTGTGCCCTGTAGATGTGTACCCTGTATATGTGTACCCTGTAGATGTGTACCCTGTACATGTGTGCCCTGTAGATGTGTACCCTGTACATGTGTACAACATGAATTAATAAATGAACGAATAGAACACATCCCAAAGATCTTTTCCATCTCCTTCCTTCCTGCCTTCCTTCCCTCTCGTCCTAGTGTCTGGGAAGCACCAGGACCGCCTGTCGCTGGCCAGAGGCTTCTACCTGGAGAAGACCTTCGGAGGCTGGAAAGACCCTGGAGCCGCCTGACCCAGGCCCATATCCATAAAGCAACTCAATAGTAGAAGTGCTCATCTAGGAGCAGGTCACCCCAGAGCATGACTTCTTATTAATTATGGTCTAAAAGGTAAAAAGGATCCTAGATCAGCTCTACTCTGAAATGCTACGAGGCCTGACCTGAGGAAGCCGCTGGCTCTGAGGGAAGGAGGAGGTAGAGGTTGCCCTTTGCCATTTTTAATGGTGAAGGGTAGAATTGTAGATAGGATAATCTGATCCAAGATCTGTGGCTAAAGGCAGGGAGTAGGAAGAATGTGTCACTAATTGTTGATACAGGGATGTGTGTTAAGGGCAAATTCTACCTCAAGCCGTGCGCTCAGAATCTCACTCTCTCTCACACACAATTCAGATCTTATCCCAATGGAAATGTATGGTTCAAACACCTCTCACTGAATTTAAATGTATGGTTTAAACACCTTTCACTGAATGGAAATGTATGGTTCAAACACCTCTCACTGAATTTAAATGTATTGTTTAAACACCTTTCACTGAATAATGAATGTCTGTTGTTTCTCTGTCATGCTCTTCTGTAGGTTACTGCACTGAAAGCTAGTGTTGTTTTGAATCACTTGGCCTAAGTGTTGTTGGGATAAAGAATGTCTAGTCAGCCATGATAGACTTTTGCACTATGAAAGTATTTCTTACTCTTTGTGTATTTCTCTGCTTCCATAAATACATACCTTTTACTAAACAGATCATCTGATGACTCATCATTTGCTTGAATACTTGAGCAAATAATAAAAGCTGATAATACATTAGACTTACATATACATGATGTTTTACATTTACATTTACATTTAAGTCATTTAGCAGACGCTCTTATCCAGAGCGACTTACAAATTGGTGCATTCACCTTATGACATCCAGTGGAACAGCCATTGGAAATAATATCCTAAATTGAAATGGAATTTACCCCAACCCTGGTCTTAACCATAAAATAACACCTTTACCCTAGTCATCATTGTGTTGTGTGGTGAAAAGACAAGGCAGGACAGCCAACTAGTTCACAGTAGATTTTTCAGCCACTTAATCAGAGTCTTCCAAGCCACGTATTTTCTCTCTTCACCATTGAAGTAGTGAGACAGACGCACAGTCTGAAAGAGACAGAAAGAGACAGAAAAAGACTGTGTACAGTATATTATTTCATAAATATTACATTTGATGAACTAAAGTGTTTATAGCTAAGGAAAAAGGAGGGAGGAGGCAATACAACAGGGAAAGTGTCTGATGATAAGGTAAACATTTGGGATAGTAACAGTAAGTAACCATAACCGAATCCCGAGCCGGCAAGGTGGAAAAATCTGCCGTTCTGCTATTGAGCAAGGCAGATACCCCCAACAATATCTGCACAGAGGACATTGAATTTGGCAGTCCCCCGCACCTTCCTGATTCAAAGGGGTTGGGTTAAATGCAGAAGACACATTTCGGGTTGAATGCATTCAGTTGTACAACTGACTAGTTATGCCCTTTGCCTTTTAGAAGAGTTCTCTGGAAGAGGGAGGAGGAAGAAATTAAACAGAGGTGTGTGCTGATAAGGTAGAAGGGTTCTCTGGAAGAGGGAGGAGGAGGAAATGAAACAGAGGTGTGTGCTGATAAGGTAGAAGGGTTCTCTGGAAGATGGAGGAGGAAGAAATGAAACAGAGGTGTGTGCTGATAAGGTAGAAGGGTTCTCTGGAAGAGGGAGGAGGAAGAAATGAAACAGAGGTGTGTGCTGATAAGGTAGAAGAGTTCTCTGGAAGAGGGAGGAGGAGGAAATGAAACAGAGGAGTGTGCTGATAAGGTAGAAGGGTTCTCTGGAAGAGGGAGGAGGATGAAATGAAACAGAGGTGTGTGCTGATAAGGTAGAAGGGTTCTCTGGAAGAGGGAGGAGGAAGAAATGAAACAGAAGTGTGTGCTGATAAGGTAGAAGGGTTCTCTGGAAAAGGGAGGAGGAGGAGGAGAAGGGAGGAAGAAATTAAACAGAGGTGTGTGCTGATAAGGTAGAAGGGTTCTCTGGAAAAGGGAGGAGGAGGAGGAGGAGGAGGAGGGAGGAATAAATTAAACAGAGGTGTGTGCTGATAAGGTAGAAGGGTTCTCTGGAAAAGGGAGGAGGAGGAGGAGGAGGAAGAGGGAGGAAGAAATTAAACAGAGGTGTGTGCTGATAAGTGTTGAAGGAAATTATAGATGAAATTATTAATAATGTATACATTTCAATTAAAACCATTTATTCTGATACTATTATGTTATGATATGAAATGTATGGGCTCTTGGTTAAGCTGTTACTGAAAATGTAAGTAAAAACAAATGAATTGTCTGTACCTTCCGAGTTTAAGGGGGAGAGATGAGATAGCTTTTCAGACAGATAAGAATGTTTGGGTTGTGTTCCATTAGTGGAGAAAAGTATATATTTTAGACAGGTTGGAATGTAGTTTTATGAGGGGAGTAGAAGATCTCCAGACCTGAATACTACGCTATTGTGAGGATGGGAGAGAGTGTGAAACTGATGACGTCATTTTATGTTCTCTCTTTAAAATGTAATGTTCTTTGTATTTTGGGTCAGTACTCATCAAGAATAAATGCTGAACTTGTTTTTAAGACTGGTCTCTTGCTAATTCATGCAAATGATAAACTTACAACTTATCATGAAATAGATAAGAGTGTGAATTTGGTTTTGGCTGCAAAACACACAGGAATTTATCAATTCCTCTATCAATAAGGTAGAAGGGTTCTCTGGAAAATGGGGGAGGAGGAGGAGGAGGAGGGAGGAAGAAATTAAAAAGAGGTGTGTGCTGATAAGGTAGAAGGGTTCTCTGGAAAAGGGAGGAGGAGGAGGAGGAGGAGGAGGAGGAGGAGGAGGAGGAGGAGGGAGGAAGAAATTAAACAGAGGTGTGTGCTGATAAGTTAGAAGGGTTCTCTGGAAAAGGGGGGAGGAGGAGGAGATACAACAGTTAGAGGTGTTGTGTGTCTGTTAATGTGTATTCATATCTAAAAAAAAGTTTTAATAGCACCACTCCAGTTTCCCAAGGAAATGTCACTGATAAGATGGTGTCGGAGAAGAAGGCTGACGTTTTACGTTTTCACAACCAATTTTTTTTGTTTGTTTGTTTCTTTGCTTTGTTTAACACATTTTTCAAAACTTATTTTGTACATAATATTGCCGCTATCGTCTCTTTTGACTGTAAATAACTTCTGGACATCAGAACTGCGATTACTCACCCTGGACTGGCAGAATCCATTTTTCCTCCAACGATTCCAACGAGCCCGTTGTGAATGATATACTGCTTTCCCGGAAACAGGCCCAGATCCCGGAGGAGGACAGGCTGCCTTCTGAGAATTTGTAAGCTATCGAATAAACCCCCACTTCCTTCCATTCTGCAAGCAAACGTGTAATCTTTGGAAAATAAAATCGATGACCTACGCAGAAGATTAAACTTACCAATGGGACATTAAAACTGTAATATCTCATGCTTCACGGAGTCGTGGCTGAACGACGCATTACAACATTATCAACATACAGCTGGCTGGTTACACGCTGTACCGGCAGGATAGAATAGCGGTGTCTGGTAAGACAACGGATGGTGGACTATGTATTTTTGTAAATAAAAGCTGGTGTAAGATATCTAAGGAATTTTGGAGCTATTGCTCGCCTGAGGTAGAGTATCTCATGATAAGCTGTAGACCACACGATCTACCTAGAGAGTTTTCATCTGTATTTTTTTGTAGCTGTCTACATACCACCACAGACTGAGGCTGGCACTAAGACTGTATTGAATGAGCTGTATTCACCATAAGGAAACAATAAATCGCTCACCCAGAGGTGGCGCTCCTAGTAACCGGGGACTTTAATGCAGGGAAACTTAAATCGGTCTGACCAAAATTCTATCAGCATGTTCCATGTTCAACCAGAGGGGAAAAAAACTCTGGACCACCTTTACTCCACACACAGAGACGCATACATTCCATTTGGCAAATCTGACCTTGAATTATATCCTCCTGATTCCTTTCCTGCGTACTTGTAATAAATTAAAGCAGGGAGCACCAGTGACTCGATCAATAAAACAGTGGTCAGATGAAGCAGATGATAAGCTACGGTACTGTTTTGCTAGCACAGACTGGAATATGTTCCGGGATACAACCGATGGCATTGATAAGTACACCAACCACATCAGTCATTGGCTTCATCAATAAGTGCATCGATGACGTCATCCCAAAAGTGGCCATACATGCCCCAACCAGAAGCCATGACATCACTGACATTTTCAACCTCTCCCTGTCAGAGTCTGTAATAACATGTTTTAAGCAGACCACCATAGTTCCTGTGCCCAAGAACACTAAGGTAACCTGCCTAAATGACTACCAACCTGTAGCACTGACGTCTGTAGCCATGAAGTGCTTTGAAAGACTGGTTATGGCTCTCATCAACACCATTATCCGAGAAACCCTAGACAAACACCAATTTGCATACCGCCCCAACAGATCCACAGATGATGCAATCTCTATTGCACTCCACACTGCCCTTACCTACCTGGACAAAAGGAACACCTATGTGAGAGTGCTATTGATTGACAACAGCTCCGAGTTCAACACTATAGTTCTCTCATAGCTCATCAGAACCAAAAAATTTGATCATATTACTCCAGTGCTAGCCTCTCTACACTGGCTTCCTGTCAAAGCAAGGGCTGATTTCAAGGTTTTACTGCTAACCTACAAAGCATTACATGGGCTTGCTCCTACCTACCTCTCTGATTTGGTCCTGCCGTACATACCTACACGTACGCTACGGTCACAAGACGCAGGCCTCCTAATTGTCCCTAGAATTTCTAAGCAAACAGCTGGAGGCAGGGCTTTCTCCTATAGAGCTCCATTTTTATGGAATGGTCTGCCTACCCATGTCAGAGACGCAAACTCGGTCTCAACCTTTAAGTCTTTACTGAAGACTCATCTCTTCAGTGGGTCATATGATTGAGTGTAGTCTGGCCCAGGAGTGGGAAGGTGAACGGAAAGGCTCTGGAGCAACGAACCGCCCTTGCTGTCTCTGCCTGGCCGGTTCCCCTCTTTCCACTGGGATTCTCTGCCTCTAACCCTGTTACGGGGGCTGAGTCACTGGCTTGCTGGGGCTCTCTCGTGCCGTCCCTGGGGGGGTACGTCTCCTGGGTGGGTTGATTCACTGTTGTGGTCGGCCTGTCTGGGTCCCCCCTTGGGTTGTACCGTGTCGGAGATCTTTGTGGGCTACACTCGGCCTTGTCTCAGGATGGTAAGTTGGTGGTTGAAGACTTCCCTCTAGTGGTGTGGGGGCTGTGCTTTGGCAAAGTGGGTGGGGTTATATCCTTCCTGTTTGGCCCTGTCCGGGGGTGTCCTCGGATGGGGCCACAGTGTCTCCTGACCCCTCCTGTCTCAGCCTCCAGTATTTATGCTGCAGTAGTTTATGTGTCGGGGGGCTAGGGTCAGTTTGTTTATCTGGAGTACTTCTCCTGTCCTATTCAGGTGTCCTGTGTGAATCTAAGTGTGCGTTCTCTAATTCTCTCCTTCTCTCTCTCGGAGGACCTGAGCCCTAGGACCATGCCCCAGGACTACCTGACATGATGACTCCTTGCTGTCCCCAGTCCACCTGGCCATGCTGCTGCTCCAGTTTCAACTGGCCTGGGCCCTAGGACCATGTCCCAGGACTACCTGACATGAGGACTCCTTGCTGTCCCCAGTCCACCTGGCCATGCTCCTGCTCCAGTTTCAACTGTTCTGCCTCACTATTATTCAACCATGCTGGTCATTTATGAACATTTGAACATCTTGGCCACGTTCTGTTATAATCTCCACCCGGCACAGCCAGAAGAGGACTGGCCACCCCACATATGCTCTCTCTAATTCTCTCTTTCTTTCTCTCTCTCGGAGGACCTGAGCCCTAGGACCGTGCCCCAGGACTACCTGACATGATGGCTCCTTGCTGTCCCCAGTCAACCTGACTGTGCTGCTGCTCCAGTTTCAACTGTTCTGCCTTATTATTATTTGACCATGCTGGTCATTTATGAACATTTGAACATCTTGGTCATGTTCTGTTATAATCTCTACCCGGCACAGCCAGAAGAGGACTGGCCACCCCACATAGCCCGGTTCCTCTCTAGGTTTCTTCCTAGGTTTTGGCCTTTCTAGGGAGTTTTTCCTAGCCACCGTGCTTTTACACCTGCATTGTTTGCTGTTTGGGGTTTTAGGCTGGGTTTCTGTACAGCACTTTGAGATATCAGCTGATGTACGAAGGGCTATATAAATAAATTTGATTTGATTTGAATAAGCTAAGGACCTTGGGACTAAACACCTCTCTTTGCAACTGGATCCTGGAATTCCTGACGGGCCGCCCCCAGGTGGTAAGGGTAGGTAACAACACATCCACCACGCTGATCCTCAACACAGGAGTCCCTCAGAGGTGCGTGCTCATTCCCTCCTGTACTCCCTGTTCACTCATGACTGCACAGCCATGCACAACTCCAACACTATCGTTAATTTTGCGGATGACATAACAGTGGTAGGCCTGATCACCGACAATGAAGAAACAGCCTATAGGGAGGAGGTCAGAGACCTGACCGTGTTGTGCCAGGACAACAACCTCTCCCTCAACGTGATCAAGACAAAGGAGATGATTGTGGACTACAGGAAAAGGAGGACCGAGCATGCCCCCATTCTCATCGATGGGGCTGCAGTGGAGCAGGTTGAGAGCTTCAAGTTCCTTGGTGTCCACATCACCAACAAACTAACATGGTCAAAGCACACCAAGACAGTCTTGAAGAGGGCACGACAAAACCTATTCCCCCTCATGAGACTGAAAAGATTTGGCATGAGTCCTCAGATCCTCAAAAGGATCTACCGCTGCACCATCGAGAGCATCCTGACTGGTTGCATCACTGCCTGGTATGGCAACTGCTCGGCCTCCGACCGCAAGGCACTACAGAGGGCAGTACATCACTGGGGCCAAGCTTACTGCCATCCAGGACCTCCATACCAGGCGATGTCAGAGGAAGACCCTTAACATTGTCAAAGACTCCAGCCACCCTAGTCATAGACTGTTCTCTCTGCTACCGCATGGCAAGTGTTACCAGAATGCCAAGTCTAGGTTCAAGAGTCTTCTAAACAGCTTCTACCCCCAAGCCATAAGACTCCTGAACATCTAATCAAATGGCTACCAAGACTATTTGCATTGCCCCCCCCCTTATTTACACAGCTGCTACTTTCTGTTTTTATCATCTATGCATAGTAACTTTAATAATTCTACCTACATGTCAATTTTACCTCAACTAACCGGTGCCCCTGCACATTGACTCTGTACCAGTACTGCCCTGGATATGGTCTCGCGATTGTTATTTTATCGCTGCTCTTTAATGACTATTTACTTTTATTTCTTAATCTTAGCCATATATTTATTTTTAAACTGCCATGTTGGTTTGGGGCTTGTAAGTAAGCATTTCCCTGTAAGGCCTGTTGTATTCTGCACATGTGACTAATACAATTTGATTTGATAACAAAGAAATACTCACCACCATAGAAAAGGGGCATGATAAGTGTTTCCTGCATTTTTCTATGTAACTGTCAACCTTAAGGGTGTGTGTGTGTGTGTGTGTGTGTGTGTGTGTGTGTGTGTGTGTGTGTGTGTGTGTGTGTGTGTGTGTGTGTGTGTGTGTGTGTGTGTGTGTGTGTGTGTGTGTGTGTGTGTGTGTGTGTGTGTGTGTGTGTGTGTGTGTGTTTGTGTGTGTGTAACTGGGCCTATATAAGATGACAGAGGACGGGACTAGAGTGTGGAGATCAAGAGGAGATCAACTGGAGGTGAAGATTAAGACTGGACTAGTCTGCTGTACTGTACATTTCTGGTAAGACTTCTCTGTCTAAACACTGCATGTAGACTGTGTGTTTTATTGTTTATATATATTAAATTGTTCATGTTGTAAATCCATTTGTGACAATCTGTCTTCAATCTGTCAATAAATATTGTTGATTGTTGTGTTATAGAATGATGCAGGTGACCTATATTCAAGTCAGTCTAAAGTCTTTGGCTTCTAGTTTTGCAGTCAGATTGATAGACGTGTTTAGGACATTAAAAAAATATATTAGAATGTCTTTGGGTTTCAACTGAGTACTATAAGTACTTAGACCCAAATGTGATCATTTAGAGAGTAATTGACTATCACAGTACTGTTATTAGTATTATAATATTTCTTTAACCCAAATAACATCTTATTGAGAGTTTTCTGACTCTAAGACATGCATAAAAACCAAGGGATTGGTTTGTGTTTATTAAAGGATCTGTTTTAGTGGACTCAGAGAGAACAATGTTGAAACAAAAAGATACTCCTGAGGTAAGAAACTCATCATCACAATATAGTAGGACATTTGTCTGAAATAAACCACGCAATATTATGTTTGGTTCTCGTCAAATACTTTGCTACTGCATTGCTGATATCGCTCAAATATACATTGAACACAACCCCTTTCTGTTGCTGTCAATACTAAACTCACCACATTCAATCATAATGAAAGGAAACTTACTTCATTATGTTGATGTTTACACAATATAACGATGACATTTGTCTGTAACATACCAAACTGTACATATGAATATGCATCCAGAATTAAGTAATATAATATGCTTTCCTGACAAAGTGAGAGTATAATATGTCAGAATTATGTGTTATTTATCTTACAATAACTTTTTATGAAATGCCATGTTACTTTAGAAGTGTTATGGCTCAATTAAAGACATTGAATCATTATGAAATAATATCCTGTACACATACATTTTTGCTGTCTTTTGTTCATTCTGTCAGACTGTGCGTCTGTCTGACTCCATCAATGATGAAGAGATAAAATACGTGACGGTGAGGAAGACTTTGATTAAGAAGTGGCTGAACAGTCTGGATATCTACTGTGAACTAGTGGGTACTCTAATTTCCTCTTTCTTTTGATCATTTTCTCTCTAGTGCAAGCTCTCATTCTCTCTCTCACTCCACATCCATCTACATAGGGATCCCCCCTCATGTCTCCAGCTCCCTGTTAGCCCAGCCCCACCTTCTCTCTTATATAATGTATGATGGGACACTGATGTGAAATTTTCTAAATTTGATCTCTCTGTCTCTCTCTCTGTGTCTCTGTGTCTCTCTCTCTCTCACTGTGTCTCTCTCTCTCACTGTCTCTCTCCATCTGTGTCTCTTAATTCAATTCAATTTCAATTCAAGGGCTTTATTGGCATGGGAAACATGTGTTAACATTGCCAAAGCAAGTGAGGTAGATAATATACAAAGTGAATATATAAAGGTTCTCTATCCCCATCTTTCAGGAGGATGTTCCTAACATAGCATTGCTGGGGTCAGGTGGAGGTGACAGGGCAGCAGTGAGCATGCTGGGATCTCTGCATCAGCTAGAACAGGACAACCTGCAGGGCAGCCTCCTCTACATGTGTGGAGTGTCAGGCACCACCTGGTACACACACACACACACACACACACACACACACACACACACACACACACACACACACACACACACACACACACACACACACACACACACACACACACACACACACACACACACACACACACACACACACACACACACACACACACACACACACACTTATTTGCTATTATTCTTAGTGTTAATTTTGAATGTGCTGAAATAAATGAGGTATCTCTCTCCCTCGTCCACCCATCGCTCTCACTCACTCACACACACACACACACACACACACACACACACACACACACACACACACACACACACACACACACACACACACACACACACACACACACACACACACACACACACACACACACACACACACACACACACACACACACACACACACAGGTGCATGTCATCCCTGTACAGCGATCCAGATTGGTCGCTGAATAAGCGTTGTGATGAGGTGATAAAGAACATGACGGGTCCTACGATGGACTTGAAGAAGGCTGTGGACTGGCTGATAATGCGGAAAGACAGCGACCAGGACTTCAGCCTCACTGACTTCTGGGGCGTCTTCACTGCCTGCTATTTCATGAATGAGGTTAGTGTATGGTTTATGTGTGTGTGTTTGCATGTGTGTCTGTGTCTGTCTGTTTGCCTGTATGTATCTTTCTCTGCCTCTGTTGAGCAGATTATCTCTCCCCTGTCTCTTCCCCCTTTTTCTCTCTCTCTTGTATCAGATGGACACTCGCCGTCTCTCTGACGATGCTCACAGGGACAGCATCAACCCCTACCCCATCTACAGCGCCATAGAACTGGACTGCTACAGACAGGATGACACTAAAGGTGACTGTTATGCAGCATTCACGCAAACTCGGAAAATCTGAACTTCTGAGATAAAATCAATTCCCATATAGGTTCCTACCGGTTGATTCTGATACTTTCAGAATGTAAAACTTAGGTGTCATCTTTATATAATGAGTTCCGAGTGCACTGTGAATGCAGCATCAATCAATGAAATGGATTTGTATAGCGCTTTTGTCTCAATTGTCTCAAAGTGTTTTAGAACCAGAACAATACAACAATACAAACAACATAAACAATGAATACAACATGAACAAACACTCTACTGTAGACACCCAAAAACCAAGCCAGGCATTAGTCTGAGTCCCAGTCGGCCTCTGTTTAGAAGTAGTGCACTTTATAGGGAATAGGGTGTCATTTCAGACAATTCTCCCCCACTGTTTTAACTGTAGCGGTATGGTTTGAGATGACCCCCCACGAGAGTGGCTTCTCCGGATTGGGTGCTTTCGTCCCCACTTCCTGTCTCGGGAGCCGGTTTAAAGGCGGGACTCTGATAGAGAAGAGCATGGAAATGGACATGGTTCTGCTTCAAGGTGGGGAACGCATAGACGCACACATGCACACACATACATGCACAAGCAAACGTGCACACACACACATGCACACACATACATGCACAAGCAAACGTGCACACACACCATGCACACACATACATGCACAAGCAAACGTGCACACACACACAAGCACACACATACATGCACAAGCAAACGTGCACACACACACATGCACACACATACATGCACAAGCAAACGTGCACACACATACATGTACAAGCAAACGTGCACACACACATCAATTTATTGTTGTTTGTTTGTTGTTGCTGGGCAGGTATCTGTGGGAGTGCCATTGCAGACACAAAAGGGAACATTGCTGAGGTAGCAAAAAAAATCTGGGGCTTATTTGAAGGTAAGCCACAGTGCATCGCGTTAGTTAGTCTGCAAGGCTAGTGTGTAGAATTGTAAATTGGATTTCAGATCATTGAAACAACATTCACTTTGAGTTAATTTGTGGAAAATAATGTTTCTATTTTAATTTTTACCAAATCTTTAGGTGACAAAAATGTCTTAAAATCAGGATAACTAATACTAAGGTGGTCTTTCACCCCTCCCCTTACCCCACCCATCCAGATAATAAAACACCCATCAAAGACAATGATAGAGAGACAAAATAAAAAAGATAAGTCGATAAGAAAGAATAAAACAACAATACAACCCAGGAACAGACACAGTGCAGAAACACAAAGAATCAACAATGAAGAGAATCCCCTTCAATCAAAAATAAAAATGTAAAACAATACTCCAAAACAATACTAGACAATAACCTACAGGACAATACTAGACAATAACCTACAGGACAATACTAGACAATAACCTACAGGACAATACTAGACAATAACCTAAAGGACAATACTAGACAATAACCTAAAGGACAATACTAGACAATAACCTACAGGACAATACTAGACAATAACCTACAGGACAATACTAGACAATAACCTACAGGACAATACTAGACAATAACCTACAGGACCATACTAGACAATAACCTACAGGACAATACTAGACAATAACCTACAGGACAATACTAGACAATAATCTACAGGACAATACTAAACAATAACCTACAGGACAATACTAGACAATAACCTACAGGACAATACTAGACAATAACCTACAGGACAATACTAGACAATAACCTACAGGACAATACTAGACAATAACCTACAGGACAATACTAGACAATAACCTACAGGACAATACTAGACAATAACCTACAGGACAATACTAGACAATAACCTACAGGACAATACTAGACAATAACCTACAGGACAATACTAGACAATAACCTACAGGACAATACTAGACAATAACCTACAGGACAATACTAGACAATAACCTACAGGACAATACTAAACAATAACCTACAGGACAATACTAGACAATAACCTACAGGACAATACTAGACAATAACCTACAGGACAATACTAGACAATAACCTACAGGACAATACTAGACAATAACCTACAGGACAATACTAGACAATAACCTACAGGACAATACTAGACAATAACCTACAGGACAATACTAGACAATAACCTACAGGACAATACTAGACAATAACCTACAGGACAATACTAAACAATAACCTACAGGACAATACTAGACAATAACCTACAGGACAATATCTGGACAATAACCTACAGGACAATACTAGACAATAACCTACAGGACAATACTAAACAATACTAGACAATAACCTACAGGACAATACTAGACAATAACCTACAGGACAATACTAGACAATAACCTACAGGACAATACTAGACAATAAACTACAGGACAATACTAGACAATAACCTACAGGACAATACTAAACAATAACCTACAGGACAATACTAGACAATAACCTACAGGACAATATCTGGACAATAACCTACAGGACAATACTAGACAATAACCTACAGGACAATACTAAACAATACTAGACAATAACCTACAGGACAATACTAGACAATAAACTACATGACAATACTAAACAATAACCTACAGGACAATACTAGACAATAACATACAGGACAATACTAGACAATAACCTACAGGACAATACTAGACAATAAACTACAGGACAATACTAGACAATAACCTACAGGACAATACTAGACAATAACCTACAGGACAATATTAGACAATAACCTACAGGACAATACTAGACAATAACCTACAGGACAATACTAGACAATAACCTAAAGGACAATACTAGACAATAAACTACAGGACAATACTAGACAATAACCTACAGGACAATACTAGACAATAAACTACAGGACAGTACTAGACAATAAACTACAGGACAATACTAGACAATAACCTACAGGACAATACTAGACAATAACCTACAGGACAATACTAGACAATAACCTACAGGACAATACTAGACAATAACCTACAGGACAATACTAGACAATAACCTACAGGACAATACTAGACAATAACCTACAGGACAATACTAAACAATAACCTACAGGACAATACTAGACAATAACCTACAGGACAATATCTGGACAATAACCTACAGGACAATACTAGACAATAACCTACAGGACAATACTAAACAATACTAGACAATAACCTACAGGACAATACTAGACAATAAACTACATGACAATACTAAACAATAACCTACAGGACAATACTAGACAATAACATACAGGACAATACTAGACAATAACCTACAGGACAATACTAGACAATAAACTACAGGACAATACTAGACAATAACCTACAGGACAATACTAGACAATAACCTACAGGACAATACTAGACAATAACCTACAGGACAATACTAGACAATAACCTACAGGACAATACTAGACAATAACCTACAGGACAATACTAGACAATAACCTACAGGACAATACTAGACAATAACCTACAGGACAATACTAGACAATAACCTACAGGACAATACTAGACAATAACCTACAGGACAATACTAGACAATAACCTACAGGACAATACTAGACAATAACCTACAGGACAATACTAGACAATAACCTACAGGACAATACTAGACAATAACCTACAGGACAATACTAGACAATAACCTACAGGACAATACTAGACAATAACCTACAGGACAATACTAAACAATAACCTACAGGACAATACTAGACAATAACCTACAGGACAATATCTGGACAATAACCTACAGGACAATACTAGACAATAACCTACAGGACAATACTAAACAATACTAGACAATAACCTACAGGACAATACTAGACAATAAACTACATGACAATACTAAACAATAACCTACAGGACAATACTAGACAATAACATACAGGACAATACTAGACAATAACCTACAGGACAATACTAGACAATAAACTACAGGACAATACTAGACAATAACCTACAGGACAATACTAGACAATAACCTACAGGACAATATTAGACAATAACCTACAGGACAATACTAGACAATAACCTACAGGACAATACTAGACAATAACCTAAAGGACAATACTAGACAATAAACTACAGGACAATACTAGACAATAACCTACAGGACAATACTAGACAATAAACTACAGGACAGTACTAGACAATAAACTACAGGACAATACTAGACAATAACCTACAGGACAATACTAGACAATAACCTACAGGACAATACTAGACAATAACCTACAGGACAATACTCGACAATAACCTAAAGGACAATACTAGACAATAAACTACAGGACAATACTAGACAATAACCTACAGGACAATACTAGACAATAAACTACAGGACAGTACTAGACAATAACCTACAGGACAATACTAGACAATAACCTACAGGACAATACTAGACAATAAACTACAGGACAATACTAGACAATAACCTACAGGACAATACTAGACAATAAACTACAGGACAATACTAGACAATAACCTACAGGACAATACTAGACAATAACCTACAGGACAATACTAGACAATAACCTACAGGACAATACTAGACAATAACCTACAGGACAATACTAGACAATAACCTACAGGACAATACTAAACAATAACCTACAGGACAATACTAAACAATAACCTACAGGACAATACTAGACAATAACCTACAGGACAATACTAGACAATAACCTACAGGACAATACTAGACAATAACCTACAGGACAATACTAGACAATAACCTACAGGACAATACTAAACAATACTAGACAATAACCTACAGGAGAATACTAGACAATAAACTACAGGACAATACTAAACAATAACCTACAGGACAATACTAGACAATAACCTACAGGACAATACTAGACAATAACCTACAGGACAATACTAGACAATAAACTACAGGACAATACTAGACAATAACCTACAGGACAATACTAGACAATAACCTACAGGACAATACTAGACAATAAACTACAGGACAATACTAGACGATAAACTACAGGACAATACTAGTCAATAACCTACAGGACAATACTAGACAATAAACTACAGTACAATAATAGACAATAAACTACAGGACAATACTAGACAATAACCTACAGGACAATACTAGACAATAACCTACAGGACAATACTAGACAATAAACTACAGGACACTAGTAGACAATAAACTAAAGGACAATAGTAGACAATAACCTACAGGACAATACTAGACAATAACCTACAGGACAATACTAAACAATAACCTACAGGACAATACTAGACAATAACCTACAGGACAATATCTGGACAATAACCTACAGGACAATACTAGACAATAACCTACAGGACAATACTAAACAATACTAGACAATAACCTACAGGACAATACTAGACAATAAACTACATGACAATACTAAACAATAACCTACAGGACAATACTAGACAATAACATACAGGACAATACTAGACAATAACCTACAGGACAATACTAGACAATAAACTACAGGACAATACTAGACAATAACCTACAGGACAATACTAGACAATAACCTACAGGACAATATTAGACAATAACCTACAGGACAATACTAGACAATAACCTACAGGACAATACTAGACAATAACCTAAAGGACAATACTAGACAATAAACTACAGGACAATACTAGACAATAACCTACAGGACAATACTAGACAATAAACTACAGGACAGTACTAGACAATAAACTACAGGACAATACTAGACAATAACCTACAGGACAATACTAGACAATAAACTACAGGACAATACTAGACAATAACCTACAGGACAATACTAGACAATAACCTACAGGACAATACTAGACAATAACCTACAGGACAATACTAGACAATAACCTACAGGACAATACTCGACAATAACCTAAAGGACAATACTAGACAATAAACTACAGGACAATACTAGACAATAACCTACAGGACAATACTAGACAATAAACTACAGGACAGTACTAGACAATAACCTACAGGACAATACTAGACAATAACCTACAGGACAATACTAGACAATAAACTACAGGACAATACTAGACAATAACCTACAGGACAATACTAGACAATAAACTACAGGACAATACTAGACAATAACCTACAGGACAATACTAGACAATAACCTACAGGACAATACTAGACAATAACCTACAGGACAATACTAGACAATAACCTACAGGACAATACTAGACAATAACCTACAGGACAATACTAAACAATAACCTACAGGACAATACTAAACAATAACCTACAGGACAATACTAGACAATAACCTACAGGACAATACTAGACAATAACCTACAGGACAATACTAGACAATAACCTACAGGACAATACTAGACAATAACCTACAGGACAATACTAAACAATACTAGACAATAACCTACAGGAGAATACTAGACAATAAACTACAGGACAATACTAAACAATAACCTACAGGACAATACTAGACAATAACCTACAGGACAATACTAGACAATAACCTACAGGACAATACTAGACAATAAACTACAGGACAATACTAGACAATAACCTACAGGACAATACTAGACAATAACCTACAGGACAATACTAGACAATAAACTACAGGACAATACTAGACGATAAACTACAGGACAATACTAGTCAATAACCTACAGGACAATACTAGACAATAAACTACAGTACAATAATAGACAATAAACTACAGGACAATACTAGACAATAACCTACAGGACAATACTAGACAATAACCTACAGGACAATACTAGACAATAAACTACAGGACAATACTAAACAATAACCTACAGGACAATACTAGACAATAACCTACAGGACAGTACTAGACAATAACCTACAGGACAATCGCAGGCAATAAACTACAGGACAAGAGTTGACAACAAATTACAGGACAATAAACTACAGGACACTAGTAGACAATAAACTAAAGGACAATAGTAGACAATAAACTACAGGACAAGAGTTGACAACAAACTACAGGACAATAAACTACAGGACACTAGTAGACAATAAACTAAAGGACAATACTAGACAATAACCTACAGGACAATACTAGACAATAACCTACAGGACAATACTAGATAATAACCTACAGGACAATACTAGACAATAACCTACAGGACAATACTAGACAATAACCTACAGGACAATACTAGACAATAACCTACAGGACAATACTAGACAATAACCTACAGGACAATACTAGACAATAAACTACAGGAAATACTAGACAATAAACTACAGGAAATACTAGACAATAACCTACAGGACAATACTAGACAATAACCTACAGGACAATACTAGACAATAACCTACAGGACAATACTAAACAATAACATACAGGACAATGTAACAAAGTTCGTCTGCTATTTGAAGGGAGTCAGACCGAAAGGTGTAGGTTACTCATGACTTTTAATGAAGATAATGCGGTACATGAAATAACTGAAAATACAAAAACAACAAACGAGTGAAACTAATTACAGCCTATCTGGTGACTAACACAGAGACAGGTACAATCACCCATGAAATACAACGCGCACTCAGGCTACCTAAATACGGTTCCCAATCCGAGACAACGAGAATCAGCTGACTCCAATTAGGAATCGCCTCAGGCAGCCAAGCCTAACTAGACACACCCATAATAAGACACACTCCCAATTAATACAAACCCCAATACGAAATACAAGATATAAACCCATGTCACACCCTGGCCTACCCAAACATATAACAAAAACACAAGATACAATGACCAATGCGTGACAGAACCCCCCCCTAAGGTGCGGACTCCGGGACGCACCTCAAGAGCATAGGGAGGGTCCGGTTGGGCGTCTGTCCATGGTGGCGGTTCTGGCTCGGGACGTGGACCCCACTCCATAAATGTCCTAGTTCCTCCCCTTCGCGTCCTAGGATAATCCACCTTCTCCGCCGACCATGGCCTAATAGTCCTCACCCCGATTCCCACATAACTGAGGGGCAGCTCGGGACCGAGGGGCAGCTCGGGACAGAGGGACAACTCAGGACAGAGGGGCAACTCAGGACAGAGGGGCAACTCAGGACAGAGGGGCAGCCCGGGACAGAGGGGCAGCTCGGGACAGAGGGGCAGCTCGGGACAGAGGGGCAGCTCGGGACAGAGGGGCATCTTGGGACAGAGGTGCATCTCAGGACAGAGGGGCAGCTCGGGACAGAGGGGCAACTCAGGACAGAGGGGCATCTCAGGATAGAGGGGCATCTCAGGACAGCAGGGCAGCTCAGGACAGAGGGGCATCTCAGGACAGAGGGGCAGCCCGGGACCGAAGCAGCCCGGTACTGAGGGGAAGCCCGGTACTGAGAGGCAGCCCAGTACAGAGAGGAAGCCTAGTACTGAGAGGCAAGCCCAGTACAGAGAGGAAGCCTAGTACTAAGAGGAAGCTCAGTACTGAGAGGAAGCTCAGGCAGGTAGTAGGCTCCGGTAAATCCTGGCTGGCTGGTAGAACTGGATGATTCCAGTTGTCTGGCCGATCTAGAAGATCTTGGCAGACTGTCACTTCTGGCGGATCCTGGCAGACTGGCACTTCTGGCGGATCCTGGCAGACTGGTGACGCTGGGCCGACTGGCGGCGCTGGGCAGACAGGAGACTCCGGCAGCGCAGGAGATGAGAAAGGTTCTGGCTGTGCTAAACAGGCGGGAGACTCCGATAGCGCAGGAGAGGAGAAAAGCACTGGCTGCGCTGAACAGGCGAGGCGCACTGGAGGCCTGGTGCGTGGTGCTGGAACTGGTGGTACTGGCGCGAGGACACGCACAGGAAGCCTGGTGCGGGGAGCTGCTACCGGAGGACTGGTGTGTAGAGGTGGCTCTGGATAGACCGGACCGTGCAGGCGCACTGGAGCTCTTGAGCACCGAGCCTGCCCAAGCTTACCTGGCTCGATGCCCACTCTAGCCCGGCCAATAGGAAGGGCTGGTATGTGTCGCAGCTGGCTCTGCACCCGCACTGAAAACACTGTACGCTCCATAGCATAACACGGTGCCTGCCCGGTCTCTCTAGCCCAACGGTGAGCACAGGGAGTATGCGCAGGTTTCCTACCTGGCATAACTATTCTCCCTTTTAGCCCCCTCCCAATATTTTTTGGGGGGTGACTTTCCGGTTTCCAACCGCGTCGCTGTGCTGCCTCCTCATACATGCGCCTCTCCGCTTTAGCTGCTTCTATTTCCTCCTTGGGACGGCGACATTCTCCCGGCTGCGCCCAGGGTCCTTTTCCGTCTAATATCATCTCCCAAGACCAGAAGTCCTCATATTGCTGCTCCTCACAATTAACAGGGAGAGTAGGCTCAGGTCTGACTCCTGACTCTGCCACTCTCTCTCTGCGCTTTCCCCCGTTACCTACGGTTTTCGCTCTGTAAAGCCGTGCTTTCCTTTTCGATTCCATACGTGTATAGCCCTCTTCGCATTGCTGTAGGGAATCCCAGGCAGGCTCCTGCACTCGCTCTGGGTCGGCCGCCCACCTGTCGATTTCTTCCCACGTAGTATACTCCTTGCATCTGTTGTCCATAACGTCCACCTTCAGATCCTGCCAGTTCACACGCTGCTCGGTCTGTGAATGGTGGTGGGTGATTCTGTAACGAAGTTCGTCTGCTGTTTGAAGAGAGTCAGACCGAAATGCAGCGTGTAGGTTACTCATATACTTTTAATGAAGATAATGCGGTACATTAAATAACTGAAAATACAAAAACAACAAACGAGTGAAACTAATTACAGCCTATCTGGTGACTAACACAGAGACAGGTACAATCACCCACGAAATACAACGCATACGGTTCCCAATCCGAGACAACGAGAATCAGCTGACTCCAATTAGGAATCGCCTCAGGCAGCCAAGCCTAACTAGACACACCCCTAATAAGACACACTCCCAAATAATACAAACCCCAATACGAAATACAACATATAAACCCATGTCACACCCTGGCCTACCCAAACATATAAGAAAAACACAAGATACAATGACCAAGGCGTGACAGACAATACTAGACAATAAACTACAGGACAATAATAGACAATAACCTACAGGACAATACTAGACAATAACCTACAGGACAATACTAGACAATAAACTACAGGACAATACTAGACAATAACCTACAGGACAATACTAGACAATAACCTACAGGACAATACTAGACAATAACCTACAGGACAATACTAGACAATAAACTACAGGACAATACTAGACAATAACCTACAGGACAATACTAGACAATAACCTACAGGACAATACTAGACAATAACCTACAGGACAATACTAGACAATAACCTACAGGACAATACTAGACAATAAACTACAGGACAATACTAGACAATAAACTACAGGACAATAGTTGACAATAAACTACAGGATAATAAACTTCAGGACAATATCAGACAATAAACTACAGGACAATACTAAACAATAACCTACTGGACAATACTAGACAATAAACTACAGGACAATATCAGACTATAAACTACAGGACGATACTAGACAATAAACTACAGGACAATACTAGACAATAAACTACAGGATGATACTAGACAATAATCTACAGGACAATACTAGACATTGAATTACAGGACAGTAGTACACAATAAACTACAGGACAATACAAGACAATAAAATACAGGACAATAAACTACAGGACAATACTAGACAATAAACTACAGGACAATAGTAGACAATAAACTACAGGACAATACTAGACAATAACCTACAGGACAATCGCAGGCAATAAACTACAGGACAAGAGTTGACAACAAATTACAGGACAATAAACTACAGGACACTAGTAGACAATAAACTAAAGGACAATAGTAGACAATAAACTACAGGACAAGAGTTGACAACAAACTACAGGACAATAAACTACAGGACACTAGTAGACAATAAACTAAAGGACAATAGTAGACAATAAACTACAGGACAATAGTAGACAATAAACTACAGGACAATCGTAGACAATACATTTGACTCCGTTCCACCTACTCCATTCCAGCCAATACAATGATCCGTCCTGTTATAGCTCCTCCCACTAGCCTCCTCTGGTCCATTTATCTCCCCACACACAGGCAGTCGGATGGTTAAAAAACTGCTTAGTGTTGGGCACTGTCTGTGTGGGGAGATAAATGGACTAGAGGAGGTTGGTGGGAGGAGCTGTAGGAGGTCAGGCTCATTGTAAGGGCTGGAATAGAATAGGCCAAGAGGTCATCCTCAAGGTCCGAGGGCGACACATGAGTTTTACATGTTTCTGCCAAGGCTACTTATCATGAGAGGAGGTTGTGTTTCCAAATAATCTCTGCTACACGTGACCAACCTGTTCTGTTCTGCAGGGCACGAGAGCATGATGTTGAAAGAGAACATGAATATGGTTGAGAGAAGCGGGAAGGTAAAGGTGTGTGAGTGTGTGCCCTCCCGAGTGGTGAGGTGTGTGTTTGAGCTGATCAAGTACGCTGAGGACCCAGATCCACTGAAGACATGGAAAGTCATCACCACACTGAGACAACTACTGGAAGGTAAAGACACACACTTATACACTCACTAGTGCACAACGACACCATAATCATGACCCTAGTGATAATGTGTATAATGACTCTAGGTCTTGTGAGCAGTAAGGGCGAGATGCTGTGGAACATGGACCCTGAGAGCTGGAAGAGAACCAGCCTGGTGGAGAGAAAGAAGTTCATAGAGACAGTCAGTCTGGAGCACATCCTCTCCTCAGACAGCTGGGCAAAAGACTGGAAGGACCAGCGCTGCAACTGCAACGGTAACAAAGGCATTTTATTACTCCAACACCAGGTTAGCCCGTTGAACTACAGCCTGCACTCTGAGATATAAAAATATTATTTGGCTGTTCGTGTGAGAGAGCACTTTGAAGAACCATTATGGGTTTCATGTACTGTTGTACCCCATTAAGTTCCACGTATTTTCTTCTCTGAAAAAGGCTCTACATGTAACCAAAAAGGGTTCCAAAAGGAATCTTTGGTTGTCCGTGTGGGAGAACACTTGAACCTTTATGGGTTCCATGTACTGTCAAACCCCATTAGGTTCCATTTATAACCTTCTGTGGAAAAGGCACTACATGAAACCCAAAAGGGTTATCAAAGGGTTCTCCCACAGAGACAACTGAAGAGCCCTTTATAGGTAGGTAGCACTATGTAGTACTTTTATACTTAGAGGCATTATACCCTACACCTGCACAGGTAACACTAACTTCCACAGTACCACTTCTATTACCTGACTTTGCCTTCGTGACTCAAGACCATGTTAGTTCATTGACCTGATGCCTTGGAGCTGAGTTTTTTACAGACGATTTGGGGACCTGGATGTAAAATGCAGTATGGTTACGTGGTAATATGGTCTTAGTGTAAGAGGGTACATGGTACTAGGGAGTTATAAACAGTGGACATCTGTATCTAGTACAGCTCTAATAGTGGAGGCTGGTGGAGGGAGAAATCAGAGGACAGGTTATTGTACTGCTTGGGAATGGCATCATGAACGCTATCAAACACATATCAAACACGAGTTTGGTACGATTTCTCATTCCGTTCTATCCATTGTAGTGAACCTATTTGAAGACAATGATTTATTGCTGTGCCACAGAGCTTTGCTAAAATCTGTGGAGACAAAACCCTCTGATAATCACACCTTGCTATTTTTTGCTGACCAGCAGATGTGTTCACTAATGTGCATTGTGAATGGATAAGGAAGCTCAGAGTAATGAACCTATTCTCGACACATTTGGCTGGAAAGCCTCAATGCTTAAGGAAGCTTAGTTTTCCCATCACTAATCCTAACCACTCCAAGTTAAAGGGTGGCTGAACTTCCTGATTTGGCCTAGTTTTAGAATGGTTCATTAAGAGATGCTAGCAGCCACGACTGAATTCAAAGTGAGTTGGTTTCGGGGTGTGAATTGTTGTGGGTGAGTGATCGCAGATGGGAAGAGTTAGCCAAATGACTTCACCAATTATTGTGGTGTGTGACCGTGTCAAAATAGATTTGACTTTGGACAGCCGGGGCTACTTAGGGACAGTCAGTAAATGTAAAAGAGGCAATTGCACACCTTTTAGTTCTCAATAAATGCTTTATATGTTTAAATTTAATTTCTACAATTTATAGTTGGTTTGAGGTTAAGTCATTGAAATTGACCGATGGTCTCTAAATAGCCCTATAGGAATATCCAAAATCAAACCACATTTACCACTGCCATTACTATTTGGTCACGTGCATCTGCACTCCGAATTGATGATTACTTGTGTGCTGCCAGCTCGTTACAGCATGCACGTTTTGCTATGAGACCGTGTTGTACTTTCACGTTCCCAAACTTTCTCATCATAATGACATGAGATAAATGTTTATTATCTTGTCCTCTCCAGAAAGGGAGAACTGAGATTTAAAAAAATACCACTTAGGAATAATTGAAATTGGTGTGTCTCCCCCAGATTCAATCTTTTGGATTGTACTGATCTTTTTCCATCTGCTCATTGAATGGAAATGGGGAACCACATCCAACTTCCTCTTTGAGATCAAAGGTAAAGTAACATCAGACCTCTTCCTAACATGATAGCGTAACTAGCATCAGTCATCAGGATCTTATGTTTCCCTCCAAAATATAAACTTTCTTGGTTCTCTACTCTCGCGCTCTCTCTCTACCCCTTCCCCGCTGTCTACCCCCCCTCCGCTCTCTCTCTACCCCCTTCTCGCTTGCTTTTCTTCTCTACCCTCCAACGCTCTACCCCCCCCCCCCCCCGCGCTATCTCTCTGTTATGCAGGTGAGTGAGGACCCAAAAGCGATATAGCGGAAACAGAGTCTTTTAATGTCCAAACAGGGAAAACATAAATCCTCAATCATTACAGGGGAAGTCCAAACAGGGAAAACACAAATCCTCTAGTTTAAGAGGAGAGTCCCCCTTCTAGTTGTTGAGGAGAGTTGCAGGGCTAGCGGCAACAGACTGCAGGTCCCTTCGGGTAGGCGCGGGCCGTAGAGGATAGAGACACCTGCTCACACGTAGTATCTGATGACGAGGCAGAATACAACTGGACGGAACAAAAGCAAAGCAAACAGCAAACAAGAATCCGACAAGGACAGAAGCAGAAACAGAGAGAGAAATAGAGACTTAATCAGAGGGCAAAATAGGGGACAGGTGTGAAAGAGTAAACGAGGTCGTTAGGAGAATGAGGAACAGCTGGGAGCAGGAACGGAACGATAGAGAGAGAGAGGAATAGAGAGAGAGAAAGAAACCTAATAAGACCAGCAGGGGGAAACGAAGAGAAGAGAAAGCACAGGGACAAGACATGACAATACAATACATGACAGTACCCCCCCACTCACCGAGCGCCTCCTGGCGCACTCGAGGAGGAAACCTGGCGGCAACGGAGGAAATCATCGATCAGCGAACGGTCCAGCACGTCCCGAGATGGAACCCAACTCCTCTCCTCAGGACCGTAACGGGAAACGATGAAGAGGGAATCTAGTGCAATTACTATTATAAAAATGAGACACGGGTAGAGAACTGTAAGAGTTTGAGCAATCAGGACCAAACAGGCCAGGAGAGTAACAACTAGGGACAGACTGAGACACAGCAAGGCTAAGACCAGGAACAGGAGAGAGGCGGTGGCTGTGGACAGACTGAGACACAGCAAGTGCAGGAGCAGGACCAGGAGTGATGCGGTGGCTGGGGACAGACTGAGACACAGCAAGGCCAGGAGCAGAAGCAGGAAGAGAGTTACCGGACTTAGTCTGCGCGCAGTCCGAACAAGCAGCCACGAAACGACGCGTATCACGCTCCTGAGTGGGCCACCAAAAACGCTGGCGAAAAGAAGCAAGCGTACCCCGAACGCCGAGGTGGCCGGCTGACTTGGCAGAGTGAGCCCACTGAAGAACGGCCAGACGAGTAGGAACGGGAACGAAAAGAAGGTTCCTAGGACAAGCGCGCGGAGAAGGAGTGTGAGTGAGTGCTTGCTTAACCTGCCTCTCAATTCCCCAGACAGTCAACCCGATAACACGCCCCTCAGGGAATCTCCCCTCGGGGTCGGTGGAGGCTACTGAAGAACTGAAGAGACGGGATAAAGCATCAGGCTTGGTGTTCCTTGAGCCCGGACAATAAGAAATAACGAACTCGAAATGAGCGAAATACAGCGCCCAACGAGCCTGACGCGCATTAAGTCGTTTGGCAGAACGGATGTACTCAAGGTTCTTATGGTCAGTCCAAACGACAAAAGGAACGGTCGCCCCCTCCAACCACTGTCGCCATTCGCCTAGGGCTAAGCGGATGGCGAGCAGTTCGCGGTTAGCCACATCATAGTTACGTTCCGACGGCGACAGGCGATGAGAAAATACGAGCAAGGGTGGACCTTATCGTCAGAATGGGAGCGCTGGGACAGAATGGCTCCCACGCCCACCTCTGACGCGTCTACCTCGACAATGAACTGTTTAGTGACGTCAGGTATAACAAGGATAGGAGCGGATGAAAAACGCTTCTTGAGGAGATCAAAAGCTCCCTGGGCGGAAACGGACCACTTAAAGCACGTCTTGACAGAAGTAAGGGCTGTGAGAGGAGCTGCCACTTGACCGAAATTACGAATGAAACGCCGATAGAAATTCGCGAAACCGAGAAAGCGCTGCAGTTCGACACGTGACTTAGGGACGGGCCAATCGCTGACAGCATGGACCCTAGCGAGATCCATCTGAATCCCTTCAGCGGAAATAACAGAACCGAGAAAAGTGACGGAAGAGACTTGAAAAGCGCACTTCTCAGCCTTCACATAAAGACAATTCTCTAAAAGGCGCTGGAGGACACGTCGAACGTGCTGAACATGAATCTGGAGTGACGGTGAAAAAATCAGGATCTCGTCAAGGTAAACAAAAACAAAGATGTTCAGCATGTCACTCAGTACATCATTCACTAATGCCTGAAAGACAGCTGGAGCATTAGCGAGACCGAACGGCAGAACCCGGTATTCAAAATGCCCTAACGGAGTGTTAAACGCCGTTTTCCACTCGTTCCCCTCCCTGATGTGCACGAGATGGTAAGCGTTACGAAGGTCCAACTTAGTAAAGAACCTGGCTCCCTGCAGAATCTCGAAAACTGAAGACATAAGGGGAAGCGGATAACGATTCTTAACCGTTATGTCATTCAGCCCTCGATAATCCACGCAGGGGCGCAGGGTCCCGTCCTCTTCCTTAACAAAAAAGAACCCCGCTTCGGCGGGAGAGGAGGAAGGGACCACGGTACCGGTGTCGAGAGCTACAGACAAATAATCTTCGAGAGCCTTACGTTCGGTAGCCGACAGAGAGTCTAGTCTACCCCGTGGGTAGTAGTACCCGGAAGGAGATCAATACAACAATCATACGACCGGTGAGGAGGAAGGGAGGTGGCCCTGGACCGACTGAAGACCGTGCGCAGATCATGATATTCCTCCGGCACCCCTGTCAAATCACCAGGCTCCTCCTGTGAAGAGGGGGCAGAAGAAACAGGAGGAATAGCAGACACTAAACACTTAACATGACAAGAGACGTTCCAGGAGAGGATAGAATTACTAGACCAATTAATAGAAGGATTATGACACACTAGCCAGGGATGGCCCAAAACAACAGGTGTAAAAGGTGAACAAACAATCAAAAAAGAAATGGTTTCACTATGATTACCAGAGAAAGTGAGGGTTAAAGGTAGCGTTTCACGCTGAATCCTGGGGAGAGGACTACCATCCAAGGCGAACATAGCCGTGGGCTCCCCTAACTGCCTGGGAGGAATGTCATGTTCCCGAGCCCAGGCTTCGTCCATAAAACAGCCCTCCGCCCCAGAGTCTATTAATGCACTGCAGGAAGCTGCTGAACCGGTCCAGCGTAGATGGACCGACAAGGTAGTACAGGAACTTGACGGAGAGACCAGAGTAGTAGCGCTCGCCAGTAGCCCTCCGCTTACTGATGAGCTCTGGCCTTTTACTGGACATGAAATTACAAAATGACCAGCGGAACCGCAATAGAGACAGAGGCGGTTGGTGATTCTCCGTTCCCTCTCCTTAGTCAAGATGCGAATACCCCCCAGCTGCATGGGCTCAACACCAGAGCCAGTGGGGGGAGATGGTAGAGATGCGGAGAGGGGGGACACTGTTAACGCGAGCTCTCTTCCATGAGCTCGGTGACGAAGATCTACCCGTCGTTCTATGCGAATGGCGAGTTCAATCAAAGAATCCACGCTGGAAGGAACCTCCCGGGAGAGAATCTCATCCTTAACCTCAGCGTGGAGACCCTCCAGAAAACGAGCGAGCAACGCCGGCTCGTTCCAGTCACTGGAGGCAGCAAGAGTGCGAAACTCTATAGAGTAATCCGTTATGGATCGATTACCTTGACATAGGGAAGACAGGGCACAGGAAGCTTCTTTCCAAAAACAGAACGATCAAAAACCCGTATCATCTCCTCCTTAAAGTTCTGATACTGGTTAGTACACTCAGCCCTTGCCTCCCAGATAGCCGTGCCCCACTCACGAGCCCGTCCAGTAAGGAGAGATATGACGTAGGCGATACGAGCAGTACCCCTGGAGTACGTGTTGGGCTGAAGAGAGAACACAATATCACACTGGGTAAGGAACGAGCGACATTCAGTGGGCTCCCCAGAGTAACACGGTGGGTTATTAATTCTGGGCTCCGGAGACCCGGAAGCCCAGGAGGTAACCGGTGGATCGAGGCGGAGATTGTGAATATCCTCCGAGAGGCCGGAGACTTGGGCGGCCAGGGTCTCAACGGCATGTCGAGCAGCAGACAATTCCTGTTCGTGTCTGCCTAGCATCACTCCCTTGAACTCGACGGCTGAGTAGAGAGAATCCGAAATCGCTGGGTCCATTCTTGGTCGGATTCTTCTGTTATGCAGGTGAGTGAGGACCCAAAAGCGATATAACGGAAACAGAGTCTTTTAATGTCCAAACAGGGAAAACATAAATCCTCAATCATTACAGGGGAAGTCCAAACAGGGAAAACACAAATCCTCTAGTTTAAGAGGAGAGTCCCCCTTCTAGTTGTTGAGGAGAGTTGCAGGGCTAGCGGCAACAGACTGCAGGTCCCTTCGAGTAGGCGCGGGCCGTAGAGGATAGAGACACCTGCTCACACATAGTATCTGATGACGAGGCAGAATACAACTGGACGGAACAAAAGCAAAGCAAACAGCAAACAAGAATCCGACAAGGACAGAAGCAGAAACAGAGAGAGAAATAGAGACTTAATCAGAGGGCAAAATAGGGGACAGGTGTGAAAGAGTAAACGAGGTCGTTAGGAGAATGAGGAACAGCTGGGAGCAGGAACAGAACGATAGAGAGAGAGGAATAGAGAGAGAGAAAGAAACCTAATAAGACCAGCAGGGGGAAACGAAGAGAAGAGAAAGCACAGGGACAAGACATGACAATACATGACACTCTCTCTACCCTCCCCTGCTCGCTCGCTCTCTCTACCCTCCCCGCTCGCTCGCCCTCTCTACCTTCCTCCGCTCGCCCGCCCTCTCTACCCTCCCCCGCTCGCCCGCCCTCTCTACCCTCCCCCGCTCGCTTGTTCTCTCTACTCTTCCCGCTCATTCCCTCTACCCTCCCCCGTTCGCTCATTTGCTCTCAATCTTCCCCCGCTCGCTTTCTAACCTCCCTCCCTCCCCCGCTCGCTCTCTCTCTATCCCCTTGTCCCTGTCTCGCTCTACGCCCCCTCACTCTCTACCCTTCCCTGCTCGCCCTCTCTACCCTCCCCCGCTCGCTCGCCCTCTCTACCTTCCTCCGCTCGCCCGCCCTCTCTACCCTCCCCCGCTCGCTCGCCCTCTCTACCTTCCTCCGCTCGCCCGCCCTCTCTACCCTCCCCGCTCGCCCGCCCTCTCTACCCTCCCCCGCTCGCTTGTTCTCTCTACTCTTCCCGCTCATTCCCTCTACCCTCCCCCGTTCGCTCATTTGCTCTCAATCTTCCCCCGCTCGCTTTCTAACCTCCCTCCCCCGCTCGCTCTCTCTCTATCCCCTTGTCCCTGTCTAGCTCTACGCCCCCTCACTCTCTACCCCTCCTTTCGATTTACCTCTCCATCTCCATCTTCCCAGATGCTAGAGTTCCGGAGAGCATGCGACTCAAAGAGAAGATTCACCTGGTAGACGCTGCATTAAAGATCAACTCTCCCTACCCTTCCGTCCTGCGCACTTCGAGGAAGGTCGACCTCATCATCTCCTTGGACTTTAGCGAAGAAGACCCATTTGAGGCAAACACACACATACACACACACACGCACACGCACAATTATTCCTATTCAAGCCTTTCAGAAGAATATGAAGTGCCTAGGTAGTAGTGACCCTCTCTCTCTCTCCCCTCTAGTGTGCTCTTTAGGTAGATGTGACTCTCTCTCTCTTGTGTGCTCTCTAGGTAGTAGTGACCCTCTCTCTCTCTCCCCTCTAGTGTGCTCTTTAGGTAGATGTGACTCTCTCTCTCTTGTGTGCTCTCTAGGTAGTAGTGACCCCTCTCTCTCTCTCTCTCTCTCTCTCTCTCACACACACACACACTCTCTAGGTAGTAGTGACCCTCTCTCTCTCCCCCCTCTCTTGTGTGCTCTCTAGGTAGTAGTGACCCTCTCTCTCTCTCCCCTCTCTTGCTCACTCTCTAGGTAGTAGTGACCCTATCTCTCTCCCCCCTCTCTTGCTCACTCTCTAGGGAGTAGTGACTAGGGCATGTGTCAAACTCATTCCATGGAGGGAGTGTCTGTGGGTTTTCGCTCCACCCTTGTACTAGATTGATGAATGGTCACTAATTAGTAAGGAAGTCCTCTCACCTGGTTGTCTAGGTCTTCATTGAAAAACCAAAAACCTGCAGCCACTTGGCCCTCCCTGGACTGAGTGACACTCCTGGCCTAGGGAGTAGGGCCTAGTGAGAAGGAAGTAGTGCCTAGGAATTAGGGAATAAGGGCTAGTTTGGAGAAGGACATTGACATAACCATACTACTGGTCCTGCTCCTCACAGACGGTGTTTAGTGCCAAACAGTACGCGGATGAGCTGAAGCTTCCCTTTCCCCCAGTGAATGACGATATAAGGAAGGAGAAAGACCATCCTCAGGACTGCTACATTTTTGAGGGGCAACACACTCCCACCATCATGCACATGCCCCTGTTCAACCTGCAGAACTGCCATGGTGTGTGGTAGTCATCATAGTAGTCAGTGTCTCTCTGTCTGTTATCCTTGTCTCTCTGACTACACCCTTTTCTGATTTAGTTTTTCTCTGTGTCGTGTCTTTTTCCTGTATATCTGCACCAACTGTCTGCGTTTTATGATGGCATTAGTATTGTTTATCAGGAGCCACATTTGCTACAGCTACTCTTCCTGTGGTTCCCACAAAACACAATGGTAAATCTAAACAAACTTAAAGATACCAAAAACAATTTAGTCCAATGTTGCTAAATATCACATGGCTGTCCATGGTAATAATTTCTCTGTGTGTATGCGTGAACAAGTAAAATGGAAAATGTTGACTCACCCTACTTGTAGACTAGTTGAACACCAATGCCATCCTCGTCTCTTTCATGTTGACATAACGGTCTATGGCTTTTAGTTTTTGTTGTCATAGGCCATCTAGCTAAAATTATTGCTTGCCTAACTTCCTTGCATGGGCAACCATGACCCAGCTAAATTAGCTAGCTAGTTAACATGAGACTACTAGACTACATATAGACCCTACAGATGCGCGTGACTCTTGGTGGCAGTGTGTAACCCATCGCCATCTTCACCCATTAAACAGCATAGCTTTGTTTTTATTACTTCTAAACAAAATAACTTTTTTTGGGTTCTCATACGCTTACAATGATGTTTTGATTCTTGCTTGAACCGTCGCTAAGATTATATTTGGTTGTGAACTTTGCCAAATAACTATTTTCTATGCAGCAGTTATCTAGAATGCTAACGATCATTGAAATAGCAGGACATTCATACAAACCTTAAAATCCAATTATAATCCAAAAGTAGTGTGAAATGCACTCATAAGCAACATGTAGAGTCTTTTCTTGCTGGCGTTCTATAAGAACTCCCCCTTGTTCTGACACCAGGTTGCACACCTCGCCCTCGTGTGGGAATGTTTGTAAACACAGAAACAAGTCTATTGAACCTCAATCATGTCAAGCCAGTGGCACAACATATTCATTTATGGTTACATCAGAATCGGCATTAGAATCCTTGGTCTGTAGAGAGAATTAAGTCAAAACCCCATCTTCATCCATGGCTTAGGAAAGGGACTATTTAGCAAGCAAGCTACTGCAGGACATCAACACAAGCAGACCAGAAACTGACGTTTTTCTGAAAATGACGTTTTTCTTAGGAAAGGATTTGATTGGTGTAAATCCAAACTGGCCTCCCTTGGGGTGCGTTTTGCTGCACTAGGATAACCCACAGTTGAGATCAGCTCAATGCTGATAGGATAATTGTTTAAAACAATGATCACTCAATCAAATGCTACTGCTGCAACATGTTATACTCTTTGGGTCCAGGCAGCATCAGATGCATGAGCTACACATACTGACACAGAGGGGCGCTGTTTCCCTCCCTCAGATGATTTTTCCGGTGAGATTCAGCCACTTACGAAGTGATCTGAAAAGTATAAAAACACAGAAGCTGTGTTCGAATAACCATACTAACATACTGTATACTACATACTTAACGTGTATATACGATTAGTCCAATGTAGCATACTGTAAATTAACGGGATCCTTTCAGTTGAGTATACTATCGCTCCGCATGTCGACCAGAAGTTGATGCTGTTGCTATGCAACCGCGTGTTAGCTTGTTAGCATAACAAATCACTAGCTAGACTTTGGGTTTGTTCGTAAATTCAATCTGGAGTGTCAGGGAGTTGTCAGCTTGTCCGTTTGTAAATTCAGAGAGTTTCGCTCTCGGAACAATTTAAGAACAATTAAGCTTCTTTGCCAATGTTTACTGACATCAGTCACATTTAATGGGTGTTGAGCGTTCGTAAATGTATTTATTCTGTGCTCTGGCATAGTCAGATGAGAGTGCTCAGAAATCGGACTAGATAGCCAGAGCGAATTTACGAACACACCTGCAACACTATACCACTTAGCTAAGCGTTTGAATGGCGTGAATAATCAAGTCAATAAACATTTGGCAGTTAGTAAATATACTGGATGTTTGATGTATTAGTAGCCAACTAACATTACAGTGGGTAGCTGACATACCTGTTACATAGTGCTGTAATTATACGCTATTCGATTGCTGAACATTTTCTTAAGGACACACCTCAAATATGTCCACCCCTCCCATATGTCCACCCCTCCCATCTGAGCACAAGCCAGCTGATGTAAGACATGTACATTGTTCTGTTCTCTTCCTAGACGAGAACGAGATTAAGAAGGAGAGGGAGAAGTACAAAACATTCCAGCTTCACTACGGTGCGCCGGAGATCGACCACCTCCTGAAGAAGGCCCAGGCCAACATGAGGAACAACAGAGACAGGATCCTGGGACAGATCATTATGGCCATCCAACGCAGAAAGAAGCGCATGTCAGTGGCTCAATAGTTTTTATCAGTGGTGGAAAGTATCTGTACTTTACTATTAATACTTGACAACTTTTACTTCACGACATTCCTAAAGAAAATAATATACTTTTTACTCTATACATTTTCTCTGACTGCCGAAATTGGCTTGTTACATTTTGAATGCTTAGCAGAACAGAAAAAGTCTAATGCATGCACTTATCAAGAGGACATTCTTGTTCCTCCCTACTGCCTCTGATCTGGCAGACTGATTAGAAGCACCTGCTGTGCATCGGTTGCTCACCTGTGTTCCCTACAAATGCTGTCTTGAATCAAAAGGATTTGTACCTACACACTGGAGAAAGTTGCAGTGTCTGTGTACGTTATCCCTAATGCAGTGAAAATAATAAAAATAATATACAAAATTAATTAAGCTTTATGCGACATCTTTTTGAGTTCGGACACATCACACTCTTTGTCTGCTTCTGAGAGAGTGTGATTGTCCCCTTTTTGATTAGGACTCACTAAACACATCCATTGTTTGATGTCTGAGTGTTGGCGTGTGCCCCTGGCTATCTGTGAAAAATAAAATGGTGCCGTCTGGGTTGCTTAATATAAGGAATATGAATTTATTTATCCTTTTCCTTTTGATACTGTTCCTGGAGAGCCTCCCTCCTGTAGGTTTTTGATACTGTTCCTGGAGAGCCTCCCTCCTGTAGGTTTTTGATACTGTTCCTGGAGATCCTCCGTCCTGTAGGTTTTTGATACTGTTCCTGGAGATCCTCCGTCCTGTAGGTTTTTGATACTGTTCCTGGAGATCCTCCGTCCTGTAGGTTTTTGATACTGTTCCTGGAGAGCCTCCGTCCTGTAGGTTTTTGATACTGTTCCTGGAGAGCCTCCGTCCTGTAGGTTTTTGCTCCAGACCTTGTTCCTGGGATTGGAGTGAAAACCTACAGGAGGGTAGCACTTCAGGAACAGAGTCGGACAGCCCTGGTCTATATGCTTCGGAGACAGACTATTCTTGTTCTCATAGACTAGGGGTATTCAACTCTGACCCTACGAGGTCCGGACCCTGCTGGTTTTCTTTTCTAACTGACTATTAATTGCACCCACCTGGTGTACCAGGTCTAAATCAGTTCCTGATTAGAGGTGAACAACGAAAGCAAACGCAGTGACACTGGCTTCGAGGTCCAGAGTTGAGTTTCAGGGTCATAGACTAATGACTTGTTGACCTTTTAGACTACGTATGCATAACTAAATGTGAATATGCATGTAGGTCTATAGGCCAATATGTAGATGTATGGGCCTGCATATGTATAGGCCTATACTGGTAGGGCTACATATAGGTGGATAGGCCTACTACATACACTGCACATTGGAGTATAGCCTGCATCTCAAGTCTCATTTCCTCGACAAGTGCAGCAGCATAATGTGGACACAGACCTCATTACGGACCTCCTACAGGTACTAATGATCACACTCACTTCCCCTCGTTTCTATTTGGCTGTATGGGTCCGTGAGGTAGTTGGCGCCAAATGGTTTTTGCAGGAAACCGACTACTGCTGATACCCCACTAGAGGGGACACGGTGGTTAGTGGTATATCCTGGAGGAGAGACAGGGCACTAGGGTCAGTCACTAGAGGGGACACGGTGGTTAGTGGTATATCCTGGAGGAGAGACAGGGCACTAGGGTCAGTCACTAGAGGGGACACGGTGGTTAGTGGTATATCCTGGAGGAGAGACAGGGCACTAGGGTCAGTCACTAGAGGGGACACAGTGGTTAGTGGTATATCCTGGAGGAGAGACAGGGCACTAGGGTCAGTCACTAGAGGGGACACAGTGGTTAGTGGTATATCCTGGAGGAGAGACAGGGCACTCGGGTCAGTCACTAGAGGGGACACAGTGGTTAGTGGTATATCCTGGAGGAGAGACAGGGCACTAGAGTCAGTCACTAGAGGGGACACTGTGGTTAGTGGTATATCCTGTAGGTGAGACAGGGCACTAGGGTCAGTCACTAGAGGGGACACAGTGGTTAGTGGAACCCCCTGGAGGAGAGACAGGGCACTAGGGTCAGACACTAGAGGGGACACAGTGGTTAGTGGAACCCCCTGGAGGAGAGACAGGGCACTAGGGTCAGACACTAGAGGGGACACAGTGGTTAGTGGAACCCCCTGGAGGAGAGACAAGGCACTAGGGTCAGTCACTAGAGGGGACACAGTGGTTAGTGGAACCCCCTGGAGGAGAGACAGGGCACTAGGGTCAGACACTAGAGGGGACACAGTGGTTAGTGGAACCCCCTGGAGGAGAGACAAGGCACTAGGGTCAGTCACTAGAGGGGACACAGTGGTTAGTGGTATATCCTGGAGGAGAGACAGGGCACTAGGGTCAGTCACTAGAGGGGACACGGTGGTTAGTGGTACATCCTGGAGGAGAGACAGGGCACTAGAGTCAGTCACTAGAGGGGACACGGTGGTTAGTGGAACACCCTGGAGGAGAGACAGGGCACTAGGGTCAGTCACTAGAGGGGACACTGTGGTTAGTGGTATATCCTGTAGGTGAGACAGGGCACTAGGGTCAGTCACTAGAGGGGACACAGTGGTTAGTGGTATATCCTGGAGGAGAGACAGGGCACTCGGGTCAGTCACTAGAGGGGACACAGTGGTTAGTGGTATATCCTGGAGGAGAGACAGGGCACTAGAGTCAGTCACTAGAGGGGACACTGTGGTTAGTGGTATATCCTGTAGGTGAGACAGGGCACTAGGGTCAGTCACTAGAGGGGACACAGTGGTTAGTGGAACCCCCTGGAGGAGAGACAGGGCACTAGGGTCAGACACTAGAGGGGACACAGTGGTTAGTGGTATATTCTGGAGGAGAGACAGGGCACTAGGGTCAGTCACTAGAGGGGACACAGTGGTTAGTGGAACAACCTGGAGGAGAGACAGGGCACTAGGGTCAGACACTAGAGGGGACACAGTGGTTAGTGGAACCCCCTGGAGGAGAGACAGGGCACTAGGGTCAGACACTGGAGGGGACACGGTGGTTAGTGGAACCCCCTGGAGGAGAGACAGGGCACTAGGGTCAGACACTAGAGGGGACACGGTGGTTAGTGGAACCCCCTGGAGGAGAGACAGGGCACTAGGGTCAGTCACTGGAGGGGACACGGTGGTTAGTGGAACCCCCTGGAGGAGAGACAGGGCACTAGGGTCAGACACTAGAGGGGACACGGTGGTTAGTGGAACCCCCTGGAGGAGAGACAGGGCACTAGGGTCAGTCACTGGAGGGGACACGGTGGTTAGTGGAACCCCCTGGAGGAGAGACAGGGCACTAGGGTCAGACACTAGAGGGGACACAGTGGTTAGTGGTACATCCTGGAGGAGAGACAGGGCACTCGGGTCAGTCACTAGAGGGGACACAGTGGTTAGTGGTATATCTTGGAGGAGAGACAGGGCACTAGGGTCAGTCACTAGAGGGGACACAGTGGTTAGTGGTATATCTTGGAGGAGAGACAGGGCACTAGGGTCAGTCACTAGAGGGGACACAGTGGTTAGTGGTATATCCTGTAGGAGAGACAGGGCTCTAGGGTCAGTCACTAGAGGGGACATGGTGGTTAGTGGAAGCCCCTGGAGGAGAGACAGGGCTCTAGGGTCAGTCACTAGAGGGGACACAGTGGTTAGTGGTATATCCTGTAGGAGAGACAGGGCACTAGGGTCAGTCACTAGAGGGGACATGGTGGTTAGTGGAACCCCCTGGAGGAGAGACAGGGCACTAGGGTCAGTCACTAGAGGGGACACAGTGGTTAGTGGAAGCCCCTGGAGGAGAGACAGGGCACTAGGGTCAGACACTAGAGGGGACACAGTGGTTAGTGGTATATCCTGTAGGAGAGACAGGGCACTAGGGTCAGTCACTAGAGGGGACACAGTGGTTAGTGGAACCCCCTGGAGGAGAGACAGGGCACTAGGGTCAGACACTAGAGGGGACACAGTGGTTAGTGGTATATCCTGTAGGAGAGACAGGGCACTAGGGTCAGTCACTAGAGGGGACACAGTGGTTAGTGGAACCCCCTGGAGGAGAGACAGGGCACTAGGGTCAGACACTAGAGGGGACACAGTGGTTAGTGGTATATCCTGTAGGAGAGACAGGGCACTAGGGTCAGTCACTAGAGGGGACACAGTGGTTAGTGGAACCCCTGGAGGAGAGACAGGGCACTAGGGTCAGACACTAGAGGGGACACAGTGGTTAGTGGTATATCCTGTAGGAGAGACAGGGCACTAGGGTCAGTCACTAGAGGGGACACAGTGGTTAGTGGAACCCCCTGGAGGAGAGACAGGGCACTAGGGTCAGACACTAGAGGGGACATGGTGGTTAGTGGTACATCCTGGAGGAGAGACAGGGCACTAGGGTCAGTCACTAGAGGGGACACGGTGGTTAGTGGAACCCCCTGGAGGAGAGACAGGGCACTAGGGTCAGACACTAGAGGGGACACAGTGGTTAGTGGTATATTCTGGAGGAGAGACAGGGCACTAGGGTCAGTCACTAGAGGGGACACAGTGGTTAGTGGAAGCCCCTGGAGGAGAGACAGGGCACTAGGGTCAGACACTAGAGGGGACACAGTGGTTAGTGGAAGCCCCTGGAGGAGAGACAGGGCACTAGGGTCAGACACTAGAGGGGACACAGTGGTTAGTGGAAGCCCCTGGAGGAGAGACAGGGCACTAGGGTCAGTCACTAGAGGGGACACAGTGGTTAGTGGAACCCCCTGGAGGAGAGACAGGGCACTAGGGTCAGTCACTAGAGGGGACACAGTGGTTAGTGGAAGCCCCTGGAGGAGAGACAGGGCACTAGGGTCAGTCACTAGAGGGGACACAGTGGTTAGTGGAACCCCCTGGAGGAGAGACAGGGCACTAGGGTCAGACACTAGAGGGGACACAGTGGTTAGTGGTATATCCTGTAGGAGAGACAGGGCACTAGGGTCAGTCACTAGAGGGGACATGGTGGTTAGTGGTACATCCTGGAGGAGAGACAGGGCACTAGGGTCAGTCACTAGAGGGGACACGGTGGTTAGTGGAACCCCCTGGAGGAGAGACAGGGCACTAGGGTCAGACACTAGAGGGGACACAGTGGTTAGTGGTATATTCTGGAGGAGAGACAGGGCACTAGGGTCAGTCACTAGAGGGGACACAGTGGTTAGTGGAAGCCCCTGGAGGAGAGACAGGGCACTAGGGTCAGACACTAGAGGGGACACAGTGGTTAGTGGAAGCCCCTGGAGGAGAGACAGGGCACTAGGGTCAGACACTAGAGGGGACACAGTGGTTAGTGGAAGCCCCTGGAGGAGAGACAGGGCACTAGGGTCAGTCACTAGAGGGGACACAGTGGTTAGTGGAACCCCCTGGAGGAGAGACAGGGCACTAGGGTCAGTCACTAGAGGGGACACAGTGGTTAGTGGAAGCCCCTGGAGGAGAGACAGGGCACTAGGGTCAGTCACTAGAGGGGACACAGTGGTTAGTGGAACCCCCTGGAGGAGAGACAGGGCACTAGGGTCAGTCACTAGAGGGGACACAGTGGTTAGTGGAAGCCCCTGGAGGAGAGACAGGGCACTAGGGTCAGACATTATGGTACAATAAAGAGGCAGGAAAGCAGATCATAATGAAGTGTGTGTGCTCTCATCCTCTCACCCGATGGAAATAGAAGATAATGACAAAAATAGCTAAATTATTGTGAACATTACACAGAAAGTATAGGGTCATTTTACTGTAATAATACCATATAAGGCAGTATATTCAGTGGGGTGTATTTAGAAATGTGTTTGATATTGAAGGACACTGAAAAGACTCCTCAATATAATGAGATGGGACGAGTTGCCCTGGTTTCCATCCATTATAGTCTAAATGGCTTAAAGATAAAAAATATAAATCAATAGAATCGGCCCCTAGAGGATTATCCATAGAGTGCAGTTGGGCTCTACCACAGTTTCATTGTGTGTATTTGTGCAGGCATGGCCGTACATGTGTCAGGGTGTGTGTGTGTGGTTGCGTGCGAGCGAGTGACCAATATCATATTACCCTGAGTGCTCATGTCAGCAAAGATGTATAAAACACACATCAAACATGACACTGTGGTAGGGCCCAACTGCACTCTATGGATCTCAAACTCTTCGTTCGTAATGAGACAACTACAGTGTTCTATTCACAGAATCAGAATGAATAGAACAGGCATCCCCTTCTACAGCTTCTATATCTATTGTTATACTGAATGTGGGCTGTAGATAATAAGGGACATTGGGCCGTAGAGACTGGAGAGACACAAACACAGTCAATTAGCAGTTTTAAGACTCCCACCCACTGCTCTCATTCTTTCCTGTCTCTACATGACCCAAAATGTTACTTCTCTTACCGACCCTACAACAGAGAGTGTGGGGGTGTGTGGTTCTCACTTTACAGGAGAGATAGAGACCCACTCTCTACTCAGGTTTCTATTTTTGTGCATGTTTGGATTAAATTCTATTGATATTGTACATTTTGGGTAGATAATTTGCTCCATAAATCCTCAGAAGTCTGTGTGTGGGTTCTTCTTGTGATGCCAAATAGTTGTATTTCCAATCAATTTAACAGGTTTGCTTTAACGAATTGCTTTGGTTCTTGTTGAATTTAATTTGTCTTTGTAGTATGCTGCATGACAGTAGGTTTTACAGGGGTGACTGATTGTCCATAAACAATATATGTAGAGGACTACAATAAAAATAATCTCCATTATAAAAAATTCTGCAACATTTCAGTTACTTGCACTGCCCCTTTAAACAGGCTAGATCAGATATTGATTTGGCCTAGTTTCACGGGAATTAAAACGTCGTTTCTCATGCTCCAAAATGCCTGTGCAAGTTTAGCCAAATGTAGTCCATAAGAAAATGAACAGATTGCAGACGGAGGCATAAAAATGTATCCTACATGGGGCATCTCCTCACTGTCCTTTTGGGAAACGCTGTCCTACCCACTGACCTGCATTGTGGATGGTGTTTCCCCCACCCCTCTGAATACCCCTGTTTGTATGACTGACGGGTTGGTGTCGCAGTGATTTTACACATAGCAATACTGCCACCCTCTGGCGCAAGGTAAGGATGACATCGTGGATCGCATTCAGGAGAAGATTATAGCAAATACAGTGATTTGTGTGGATAAGTGAGCGTGCCATGTGTCACTATAATTGGTTGTCTACTACGTTGAATATTTATTTGCTTTTTGTGGTTTACTTGATAGACGTATTTGTAACAGCACTCTTCTTGCGTTGTGTACAATCAATCATCGACACGAGCTCCAACTTGTAGCACCAGTTGTTATGGGTGTAAGATGGCACAGTGAATCCATCTGTTGGTAAATGTTCATTACTGCAACTCTTGTGTTTTACCGGGGTGCTTGAGATACCCGGATGTGTTGTCATGTACTGAACAAGACTGGTTACTCGCATCAATGCCTCGGTCTCGTCATTTAACATTCAAACATGGTATCAGAGTCGGATAACTAACCATGCTTTCCGCAAATTAGAGTCACCTGCTCTGGTTTACAAACATGCTTATTTGTGTAAAATTTCCCGCGGAATTGGCCTTAGGCTAGAGTGAGTTTGGTAGTTAGCTTCAGTGTTGTTAGCACCGGTTAGACATGGCAGCGAACATTCCCCCTCCCGCCGTTATGAAGCTCAGCGGGGATTGGAGCACGAACTGGGATACGTTTAGAGGTGAATGGGAGGACTATGCGCTAGCAACGGGACTTCTGGAAAAGGACGATGAGGTAGTGGCTGCCACTTTGAGGACTACAATGGGAACTGAATGCCGACACGTATACAAACACAACCTGAACCTAACAGCAGCGCAGCAAGGTAACGCTGTAGCTATTCTTGATGCTCTTGAACATTACTTTACGCCAGCAAAGAACGTCATCTACGAGCGTTATGTTTTCGGTCGTTGCAAACAGGAGGACGGGGAGTCCATTGACAGCTTTGTCACTGGGTTAAGGGAAAAGGCAGCTACATGTGACTATGGTGCTTTAAGAGATGAACTGATCAGAGATAAGATTGTGCTTGGCATAACTGATGAGGGCACCCGCAGACGTTTGCTGAGAGAACGTGACCTGACGCTGGCCTTGGCAGTGGAGACATGCCGTGCAGCAGAGCTTACTGATATACGGATAAGGTCCATGGAGCTAGAAAGGCAACATATGGGACAATGTCAATGCTACATTCAGGCAGCCAGTAAAGAAATTCCCCTTTGCCACAGCTAATGCTAATGCTAATAGTATAGCCAACTCTGCAGTAGACAACCCCAATACATGCCGATATTGTGGCATTTCTCATGGACGAGGAAAAGAACACTGCCCAGCCTATGGAAAAATATGCAAATCCTGTGGTACAGCTAATCACTTCGCAAGGGTCTGCATGAAAAGCAAGAGAAAGGAGGGTAAAGTGCACTCCATGGAAACAAACACAGATGAAGGGAACGGCAGCACAGAGGATGTACATGCTAGCGAGTGCATAGGGGCAGTGAGGGCAAAAGGACAAAAGTGGTTTGTCACTCTGCTACTTAGTAATAAACCACAGCAATGCCAGCTAGATTCAGGGGCCACATGCAACGTTATGAGCCTTAAAGACAAAAGGAGGCTCGCGCCCAGAGACAAACTCACACAGAGTAGCACCAAGCTGAAACTGTATTCAGGCCAGTTCATGACCTCTTTAGGCCTGTTTGTGACAGAGTGTGTTTTACGTGGCCAGAAATACACCCTTGAGTTTGAAATAGTTGAGGGCCAGCCAGTACATGTTGTCATGTACTGAACAAGACTGGTTACTCGCATCAATGCCTCTGTCTCGTCATTTAACTTTCAAACACCAGTCATGGAGCTTTACTCTGATAGAAACAGCACAAAATTGCACGTCATGCAATGCACAGCCCACCATCCAACTCTGCACGTGACGCAGTGTACAAAATATACGAACCCCCCCACCAGACACAGTAAGTTGCTAGCTAGTATTAGCTGGAATTCTAAAACCAAAAACCCCATTGACTTAACAATAAAGTGTCAAGGGGAATCACCAATATAACCCTGTTACATATGTACATTATATGTTTTTGTAATGCATTCAGGCTGTATCACAACCGGAAGTGATTGGGAGTCCCATAGGACGGCGCACATTTGGCCCAGCTTCGTCCGGGTTTGGCCGGGGTAGGCATCATTGTAAATAAGAATTTGTTCTTAACTGACTTGACTAGTTAAATAAAATATAATAATTCAACACAGCCGCGGGATGTACGGGTGATGAAGGTGAAATGGTAAATCTGAAATAATTTGTGTTGCAATAAAAAACTTTGAAAAACTATTTTCTGTTATATTATTGATATACATTGACATGTTTTGCTCATGATCCTATCTATTCAGTTGTGGGGGTTTGGAGTCGGACATGCTCTTGCTGTTTAGAGTTTAGTTCGAGGTAAGTCGGGTCTCTCTCTCCCTCCCTGTCTTTCTCCCCTCTCTTCTCGCCCCCTTGTAGTGAATATCAAGTGATCTGGTGCGGTGCTCGCAATAGTTATTCACTATTTTTTTGTTGTTGTTTACAATTCTAAACTTGTCGAAAAGGGAATGTGAACTATATAAAATAAGGAACATGGCATTCTCTCGCCCTCATTTTGCAGGCCATCTTCTTTCCATGTCAAACATGTATGTGTAGGCCCACTAGCCCAGCAGCCCAGCAGCCCAGCAGCCCTAGTCTAGCAAGCAGTACAGTGAGTGGTGCTTTCCACCTGCTGGTGCTGATTTGAGGTGAATGCTTTTCTCTGTGATGGACCACATAGATGTCCATTTGTGCTCAGTTTTAATAGGCACAATCTTAGTGACAACACCCCTCTCGCTATGTCTCTCACACACATATCCATTGTAATTATGCAGTACAAAGAAATGTGCGCTCTGTTCACAACTGTCTATTCCGAGACAGCGCGTGAGTTTCAAGTTTGGGGAAGCATACAATTTATCCTACCATTTCTACCAATCTGTTTGACAGTTATTATTTTCCTTCGTGAAATTTCGTGGAACAGTTTAATTTCAATAATAACGTTTTCGTTTCTCAAAATCATTGTCACGTGGTTAATAATACAAATCGGAATTAAAATGATACAAATCCTAGAGTTAACATTCCACTGATGGGAGAGCACCAGCCTCTGCCATATTCACTGTGAGCCATTGACAGCTAAAGAAATGAGCGCATGGAACTAAGAGATAGTCAAGGCCAATGTAGCAATAGGCCTAAAATGGTCAACTAAGTAAAAATAGCCTGCAGTAAACCAACAAATTAAACAGAAAATATCCTGATGAAAATGCAGGTTCTTTCAATGCATTAATCTCTATACTCTGCCTGTCTGCCTCCCTTTATATCTGTCTTGACTTGAACTATTTCTGTCTGTCTTGGCTTGAGCTATTTATATCTGTCTTGACTTGAGCTATTTCTATCTGTCTTGACTTGAGCTCTTTCTATCTGTCTTGACTTGAGCTATTTCTATCTGTCTTGACTTGAGCTATTTCTATCTGTCTTGACTTGAGCTATTTCTATCTGTCTTGACTTGAGCTATTTCTATCTGTCTTGACTTGAGCTATTTCTATCTATCTTGACTTGAGCTATTTCTATATTTGTCTTGACTTGAGCTATTTCTATCTATCTTGACTTGAGCTATTTCTATCTATCTTGACTTGAGCTCTTTCTATCAATCTTGAGTTAACACCAGTGAAGTGCAACAGTGTAGTCTATCAACTCAATCAACTGGGCCCGGCAGAATGACTGCATTATGAAGGTCAGGCCTGAAGCTGTCAGTAGCAAACTTGCAACATTGTATAAACTAGCCTATTCAGGGCCCTCAGAGATTCTTTATGAAATTTCCACTGGATATATGGGATCCTCAGAGCATGACATTTTGGCCTGGTGATTATCAAGGGGGGAGTGTTGGAAAGATTTGTCAAATACTGCGAGGAACTATAATCACTTACAATGGATTTTAAAAAACGGACTTAGTTGATTTACAGTGTGAGGCGAAGAAAACAATTACTGAGAAGCTCAGCTTATTTGTGTTGGTGAATTAAGACCATCAGAAATCAGACATCCATTTTCCTACATTTGCACGCAGCTGTCCAGTTAGCCTACTTCTATATTGGCTCAAAATACCATGTAAAAATTAACAAAACTCGTAAATGATTTTATGAAATACACCTAAACTTGTTTCTCACAAGTGTTGCAGGTTGTGAAATCTGCAAACAATGTTTCCACTCCTAGAATGAGAACGGTAAATGACTAACACATCCGGTAAAATAAATGAATGCAACCAAATGATGGGGATTAACGGTAAATGTACTACTGGGGATATTTGCAATGGGAAATTAAAAAGAAAAAAGATTTAAAGGCAAACAATTAACACAATAAAACAATGTGTTAATTGCAGGGTCCCAACTAGGCACATAGAACAACATGCTTGTGATTTGAAACAATCCACAGCTTTAAAATAAGCTAATGATCCTCTGTGTCCGAGTCTTACTCTCTGGTGATGTATTTTGAATGATCATCTGTAAAGCGGAGGGCCACAGGTGAGGACCAAGTCTCTCCATCAAAATCCCTATTTTGTCGGTCCATCTACGCTGGACCGTTTGCTACCTTGATAGATGGGGCTGACTATTTATTTCTGTAAAGACAGGAGAAGTCTCATATCATTTTGGCAACTGTATTTATATTTACTTTATGCTGCTGTCAAGGCTTTGGGTAACTGGTGAAAAGGAGTCAGGCGCAGGAGAGTTGAGATGCGTGGACAAGGTATTTAATACACGAAAAAGCACCAGTATAACAACAATACAACAGTGCGTGAAATATACTGGTACCACGAATAAAAGGGCGTAAATACAAAACCCGGCAACAAAAGACCAGCCGTCAGATACAGCCATCAACATAGAACAAACACGCACACAAACATGGGGGAAACAGAGGGATAAATAATGAACATGTATTTGGGGAATAGAAACCAGGAGTGTAGAAAACAAAGATAAAACAAATGGGAAAATGAAAAGTGGATCTGCGATGGCTAGAAAGCAGTTGACATCGACCACCGAATGCCGCCCGAACAAGGAGAGGGACTGACTGAAGTCGTGACAGCTGCCGTGACTAGGCTACTGTTACCGAATCTTATCCTATGCTTACTCATATTCAATACCGTAGCGAGCCTGGAGTATAAGTGAGGATATTGACTCTTCCACTTGAGCTTGCTTTTCTGGCACAGTCTATTTCCACAGGGCTACGGGCCAGAAGGTTGAGGGTTCACGCCCGTCATTACAATCCAGTGCTTTTTATTCTCATAGGACACGAGGACAAATGTATAGTTCATATAAAATAACATCTAGGCATATTTATTTTTAATGAGAACCAATGCTTGTGGACAGCAAAGGATAACCATGAACCTTTTATAATGATTGTTCACACACTTGGCCACTTCATAGGTGGGTTAGCTGAAAATGTCACGATACTTACGCTTGGCCAGATAGCCACCAACAATGACAATAAACTGCCATGTGGAGAATTTATTTATTTAATTAATTTATTTCACCTTTATTTAACCAGGTAAGCTAGTTGAGAACAAGTTCTCATTTACAACTGCAACCTGGCCAAGATATAGCAAAGTAGTTTGACACAATGTTGTGGAATAATCAGAATTTGTTGGTAACATAGGTAAGACGTTTTATATTCATCATATGTTTGTAAGTTACTTCTCATCAAGAATGTTATTTTTGTATAATACTGTGGCAGGGTTGCAGTATCTGTTCTATGTCAAGACTAAGTTGCATGGGCCGCAGAGAGGGGAGAGGTCAAGGGATCATCAAGCGTCATTCTCTTGGCTCCACAATGTCTGTGTGCCAGTCAGTGTGTCTCTGTGATCTTGTCATAGGATGGATTTGATATATGCCTGTTGATATGGAGGATATATGCCTGTTGATATGGAGGATATATGCCTGTTGGTTTATGGTTCTAAGTTTGAGAAAGGAGACAAAGCTGAACAATGAATTATGCCGATGCTGTCTTATCCAGTGTATCTTTGCTATAAAGGATCCCATTTGACATTATGTTGGGACTCTCAACTTTTCATTAGAGATACTGAACTGTTGAAAGTCAAAATGCTATTGCAATGTGGAAGGGGCTCTCAGAGAATTCATGGATAGACACTGAATTGATTTCTCTGAGAGTCACAGGATTGTGATAAAGCTCATATAATTAAAGATGGACTTTGATAACTAACTCTGACTTGTGTGTGGTTTGCGCTCATGATTTGGTAAATAGAGGAACATTTCCACGACAACATACAACAACACAGAGTGACACATGGAATAAACAAACATACAGTCAATAATACAGTAGAATAAAATTATATATACAGTGTGTGCAAATGAGGTAAGATAAGGGAGGCAAAGGCAATAAATAATCCATGGTGGCGAAGTAATTACAATATACCAATTAAACATTGGAGTGATAGATGTGCAGAAGATGAATGTACAAGTAGAGATACTCTGGTGCAAAGGAGCAAGATAAATAAATACAGTATGAGAATGAAGTAGTTGGATGGGCTATTTACAGATAGGCTAGGTACAGGTCTAGTGATCTGTGAGCTGCTCTAACATCTGTGCTTAAAGCTAGTGAGGGAGATATGAGTCTCCAGCTTCAGTGATTTTTGCAGTTCTTTCCAGTCATTGGCAGCAGAGACCTTGAAGGAAAGGTGGTCAAATGAGGAATTGGCTTTGGTAGTGACCAGTGAGATATACCTGCTGGAGCGGGTGCTATCGGTGGGTGCTGCTATGTTGACCAGTGAGCTGAGTTAAGGCAGGGCTTTACCTAGCAAAGACTTGTAGTTGACCTGGATCCAGTGCGTTTGGCGACGAGTATGAAGCGAGGGGCAGCCAACGAGAGCGTACAGGTCGCAGTGGAGGGTAGTATATGGGGCGTAAGTAAGTGACTCTTAAGTGACTCGTTTCAGCTAGTTTATGCCTCCTTCAAATGTTCACATACTAATCGAACCAACCGCGTCTGTTTTGAATCATAGTTGCGCACGGGTTGGTTTGTTGCTAAACTACTGTATCGGTTTAAATTTAAGTCACGGCTGACCTGATAGCAAAGTCGAGGATGGTTTTGAATTGCTCTGCGACCCATATATAGATCACAGAACCATAACACGTTCCCGTTGCAAACCTGGAGTTAGATCAGAGATGGAAGAGGAAGTGAGACATCTCACTGGCTCCTTGTTTCTGGTTCATAGCAGAGAAGAAGAGGAAGAGAGAGGCCCAACTCAGGTGTCGTTTTTTTCACTGTTTCATCCATTAATAAATTAGTTTTTGTATGGAGGTCAATGAGAATGAGGAATTTGGTCAGTCCAAAAATGTATGGGGTTTTAAAAATTTGCTATGAGATTTATTTGATTGAATAGAAGTTTCATAGTACTTAAGTTGTTACGAGTGTAATGATATAAGTAGGACGCAGGACATCCCGTCAGCTTTGAGAAAAAAAGTGGGGTCAGAGTTACTACAATTATTATGACTGAGTGGGATCAGAGTTACTACAATTATTATGACTGAGTGGGATCAGAGTTACTACAATTATTATGACTGAGTGGGATCAGAGTTACTACTATTATTATGACTGAGTGGGATCAGAGTTACTACTATTATTATGACTGAGTGGGATCAGAGTTACTACTATTATTATGACTGAGTGGGATCAGAGTTACTACTATTATTATGACTGAGTGGGATCAGAGTTACTACTATTATTATGACTGAGTGGGATCAGAGTTACTACTATTATTATGACTGAGTGGGATCAGAGTTACTACTATTATTATGACTGAGTGGGATCAGAGTTACTACTATTATTATGACTGAGTGGGATCAGAGTTACTACTATTATTATGACTGAGTGGGATCAGAGTTACTACTATTATTATGACTGAGTGGGATCAGAGTTACTACTATTATTATGACTGAGTGAGGGGATCAGAGTTACTACTATTATTATGACTGAGTGGGCTCAGAGTTACTACTATTATTATGACTGAGTGGGATCAGAGTTACTACTATTATTATATTATAATGACTGAGTGGGATCAGAGTTACTACTATTATAATGACTGAGTGGGATCAGAGTTACTACTATTATAATGACTGAGTGGGATCAGAGTTACTACTATTATTATGACTGAGTGGGATCAGAGTTACTACTATTATTATGACTGAGTGGGGTCAGAGTTACTACTATTATTATGACTGAGTGGGCTCAGAGTTACTACTATTATTATGACTGAGTGGGATCAGAGTTACTACTATTATTATGACTGAGTGGGATCAGAGTTACTACTATTATTATGACTGAGTGGGATCAGAGTTACTACTATTATTATGACTGAGTGGGATCAGAGTTACTATTATTATTATGACTGAGTGGGATCAGAGTTACTACTATTATTATGACTGAGTGGGATCAGAGTTACTACTATTATTATGACTGAGAGGAATCAGAGTTACTGCTATTATTATGACTGAGTGGGATCAGAGTTACTACTATTATAATGACTGAGTGGGATCAGAGTTACTACTATTATTATGACTGAGTGGGATCAGAGTTACTACTATTATTATGACTGAGTGGGGTCAGTTACTACTATTATTATGAGTTACTACTATTATTATGACTGAGTGGGCTCAGAGTTACTACTATTATTATGACTGAGTGGGATCAGAGTTACTACTATTATTATGACTGAGTGGGATCAGAGTTACTACTATTATTATGACTGAGTGGGGTCAGAGTTACTACTATTATTATGACTGAGTGGGATCAGAGTTACTACTATTATAATGACTGAGTGGGATCAGAGTTACTACTATTATAATGACTGAGTGGGATCAGAGTTACTACTATTATAATGACTGAGTGGGATCAGAGTTACTACTATTATTATGACTGAGTGGGATCAGAGTTACTACTATTATTATGACTGAGTGGGATCAGAGTTACTACTAATTATTATGACTGAGTGGGATCAGAGTTACTACTATTATTATGACTGAGTGGGATCAGAGTTACTACTATTATTATGACTGAGTGGGATCAGAGTTACTACTATTATTATGACTGAGTGGGATCAGAGTTACTACTATTATTATGACTGAGTGGGATCAGAGTTACTACTATTATTATGACTGAGTGGGATCAGAGTTACTACTATTATTATGACTGAGTGGGATCAGAGTTACTACTATTATTATGACTGAGTGGGATCAGAGTTACTACTATTATTATGACTGAGTGGGCTCAGAGTTACTACAATTATTATGACTGAGTGGGATCAGAGTTACTACTATTATTATGACTGAGTGGGATCAGAGTTACTGCTATTATTATGACTGATTGAGGAACCAGACCGGTGTGGTCAAAATGGGAGCAGGACACACACACACACACACACACACACACACACACACACACACACACACACACACACACACACACACACACACACACACACACACACACACACACACACACACACACACACACACACACACACACACACACACACACACACACACACACACACAGTCAGTCAGTCCTGTGCCAGAGTCATCTACAGTATCTGTGGTTCCAGACAGGCTGTATTCTAGTTATCACAGCTCTATAATGGTGCTTTGATCAGTTGCTTCAGTAACCTGTTACTATCTGGTAGGTTTAGCCATCACTAACACAGAGAGTCTGTTGCCTTCATACAGACTTAAAATCATTGTCCACTTTAATTAATGGATCTCTCGTCACTTACATAATGTTTACATATCTTGAATTACTCATCTCATACGTATATACTGTATTTTATACCATCTATTGTATCTTGCCTATGCCGCTCTGTCACTGCTCATCCATATATTTATATGTATATATTCTTATTCCATTTCTTTACCCAGATTTGTGTGAATTAGGTAGTTGTTGGGGAATTGTTAGATTACATGTTAGATATTGCTGAACTGTCGGAACTAGAAGCACAAGCATTTCGCTACACTTTAACATTAACATTTGCTAACCAGTGTATGTGACCAATTTGATTAGAAATTATACAAAGATACATTATGCTCTTATGCAACAGACATCAAGATGTATAGGTTTATACAGAAATACTGATGCAACAAGCCCTTCCCTCAGAATGATGGAGGCCAGGATTAATCTGCCATATGGAATAAATAAACTGGAGATCTGTTCTCCCTGGCAACAACAGGCAGGCATGTAGGCTCTCATTTTTATTTTATTTTATTTTATTTGACTAGACAAGTCAGTTAAGAACAAATTCTTATTTTCAATCTGTCTAGGAACAGTGGGTTAACTGCCTGTTCAGGGGCAGAACGACAGATGACAGATGCCTTGTGAGCTCAGGGATTCGAACTTGCAACCTTTCTGTTACTAGTCCAATGCTCTAACCACTAGGCTACCCTGTCGCCCCATAAAATCGAATGCAGTCCTTAGGTTATCACCAAGACATCAAATATCTCCTGTCAGAAGAACAAGATATGTGAAAGTACTCATATAGGAACACATTCTAATATTAAAGTAATGTGATTAAAATAATGTTGTAATTCTACGACATGGTACAAACACCTTTTACTGAATGGAAATGTATGGATCAAACACTTTTACTGAATGGAAATGTATGGATCAAACACCTTTCACTGAATGGAAATGCATGGTTCAACCACCTTTTACTGAATGGAAATCTATGGTTCAAACACCTTTCGCTGAATGGAAATGTATGGTTCAACCACCTTTCACTGGTTCAAAAACCTTTTACTGAATGGAAATGTATGGTTCAAAAACCATGGAAATGTATGGTTCAAACACCTTTACTGAATGGAAATGTATGGTTCAAACACTGAATGGAAATCTATTTCAAACACTGGTTCAACCACCTTTCATGGAAATGTATGGATCAAAAACCTTTTCAAACACCTTTCACTGGATGGAAATGTATGGTTCAAACACCTTTCACTGGATGGAAATGTATGGTTCAAACACCTTTCACTGGATGGAAATATATGGTTCAACCACCTTTTACTGAATGGAAATCTATGGTTCAAACACCTTTCGCTGAATGGAAATGTATGGTTCAACCACCTTTCACTGGATGGAAATGTATGGATCAAAAACCTTTTACTGAATGGAAATGTATGGTTTTTACTGCATGGAAATGTATGGAATGGAAATGTATGGTTCAACCACCTTTCACTGGATGGAAATGTATGGTTCAAACACCTTTCACTGGATGGAAATGTATGGTTCAAACACTTTTCACTGGATGGAAATGTATGGTTCAACCACCTTTCACTGGATGGAAATGTATGGTTCAAACACCTTTCACTGGATGGAAATGTATGGTTCAAACACTTTTCACTGGATGGAAATGTATGGTTCAAACACCTCTCACTAAAGAATGAATGTCTGTTGTTTCTCTGCCATGCTCTTCTGTCGGTTACTGCACTGAAAGCTAGTGTTGTTTTTAATCACTTGGCCTAAATGTTGTTGGGATAAAGAATGTCTATTCAGCCATGATAGACTTTTGCACTATGAAAGTATTTCTTACTCTTTGAGTATTTCTCTGCTTCCATAAATACATACATTTTACTAAACAGATCATCTGATGATTCATCATTGTTGGAGGAAATTATAGTTGAAATTATTAATTATGTATACATTTATTTTAGAACCATTAAGATTTAATAATATTATGTTATGGTATGAAATGTATGGGTTCTTGGTTAAACTAGGACTGAAAATATAGGTAAAACGAATTAATTGTCTGTACCTTGCGGGTTTAAGGGAGAGGGATGGCATATCTTTTCAGACAGATAAGAATGTTCTTTGAAGTTCCATTAGTGGAGGAGAAAATGTCTTTTAGACAGATTGGAATGTTTGCTTTATGAGGGGAGTAGGAGACAATCTCCAGACCTGAAGACACTGCGCTATTGTGTGGATCGGAAAGAGTGTGAGAAACTGATGACGTCACTTTTATCTTCTCTCTTTAAAATGTAATGTTCTTTGTATTTTGGGTCAGTACTCTCTTGAATTAAATGCTGTTACCTGACTTTTAAGACCGGGGCTCTGTCCATTTCTTATAAAAATATTGGGTCTTACAATCCCATAGAATGCATTGACAGAGTAATTAATTCTGATTGGGAAACAATTCAGAGGAATTTCAAATTCCTTTAAAACCTCTTAGGGATGATGCGGAATTGAGTTCCTGTGCAGGAACATAAATCAGCGGAAATTTCAGAACGCCACCTATAGTTTTCAATAAAACTCAAACTTTCATTAAAACACACATGCAAGGTACTCAATTAAAGCTACACTCGTTGTGAATCTAGCCAACATGTCAGATTTGTAAAATGCTTTTCGGCGAAAGCATGAGAAGCTATTATCTGATAGCATGCACCCCCCAAAATACTTGAACGAGACCTAAACAAAAGATTTTGCGGTAGCCGGCGCTACGCAAAATGCAGAAATAAAATATAAAACATTCATTACCTTTGACGAGCTTCTTTGTTGGCACTCCTATATGTCCCATAAACATCACAATTGGGTCTTTTTCCCGATTAAATCCATCATTGTAGAGCCAAAATGTAATTTTATAAAGGCCGGTCTGATCCAGGAAAATTCACCTTTACACGACGCAACGTCACTTTTTAAAATTACAAAAGTTGCCTATAAACTTTTACAAATCACTTCAAACTACTTTTATAATCCTACTTTAGGTATTAATAAACGTTAATAATCTATCAAATTGATCACGGGGCGATGTGTATTCGATAGCAACAAGTCTTGAAATCATCGACCATGTTTTCACTTTCATAACATCCTCCGGTGCGCCCCAAGACAGGAAGTGCCTATACGTCATCTCACCAAGGATAAACCAGCCATGAAATGCCAGTACTGGCGACATCGTGTGGAAGCCGTAGGGATTCTAATCGGATCCTCATCTATTTTCCATCGCCTTAAACAATACATTGACTGGCGGATGAATATTTTTTGTTTTGTTTTTGGTGAACAGTCCTAAACTAGTTCTGTTATAGCCACAGACACGATTTAACCAGTTTTAGAGACTTCAGAGTGTTTTCTATACACACATACTTATCATATGCATATACTATATTCCTGGCATGAGTAGCAGGACTTTGAAATGTTGCGCAATTTTTTACAAAAAGCGGCGAAAATTCGCATCATCCCTAACAGGTTTTAACAATCATTTGCTTGGATACTTGAACAAATAATAATAACTGATAATACATTAGACTTACTTATACGTGACGTTTTACGTAAAAAGTATTTGGAAAAAATATCCTAAATTGAAATGGAATTTACCCCAACCCTGGTCTTAACCATAAAATAACACCTTTACCCTAGTCATCATTGTGTTGTGTGGTGAAAAGATAAGGCAGGATGACACACTAGAACACAATCGATTCCTCTCCGTCACGTATTTTCTCTCTTCATCATTGAAGTAGTGACACAGAAAAAGTATATTATTTCATGGTGATACCATCTGGTGAAGTAAAGTGTTGATAGCTAAGGATAAAGGAGGGAGGAGCAAATACAACAGAGATATTGTAGGACGATAAGGTAGAGCGTTGGGTCAGTAACCGAAAGGTCGCTGGTTTCAATCCCCGAACCGGCAAGGTGGACAAATCTGCTGTTCTGCTGTTAAAGTAAAACAACACTGATGAAAAGAGTCCGTAAAAACAAAAGCGAGTTTAATAGAAATTCCCAAATGGCCATAAAAGTCTGGATTTTACCGCAAAAATCACACAAGCTTGATACATGATGATACAGTGCCTTCAGAAACATTCAGACTCCTTGACCTTTTCCACATTTTGTCACGTTACAGCCTTATTTTAAAATGTATTAAATAAATACAAATCTTCAGCAATCTACACACAATACCCAATAATGACAAAGCAAAAACAGGTTTTTAGAAATAACATAAATACCATATTTACATAAGTATTCAGACCCTTTGCTATGAGACTAATAATTGAGCTCAGGTGCATCCTGTTTACATTGATCATCCTTGAGATGGAGTCCACCTGAGGTCATTTCAATTGATTGGACATGATTTGGAAAGGCACAAACCTGTCTATATAATATCCCACAATTGACCGTTCATGTCAGAGCAAAAACAAAGCCATGAGGTCGAAGGAATTGTCCATAGAGCTCCAAAACAGGATTGTGTTGAGACACAGATCTGGGGAAGGGCACCAAAACGTCTCTGCAGCATTGAAGGTCCCCAAGAACATAGTGGCCTCCATCATACTTAAATGGAAGACGTTTAGAAGACTCTTCCAAGAGCTTTCCGCCCAGCCAAACTGAGAAATCGGGGGAGAGGGGCCTTGGTCAGGGAGGTGACCAAGAACCTGATGGTCACTCTGACAGAGCGGTAGAGTTACTCTGTGGAGATGGGAGAACCTTCCAGAAGGACAATCAGGCCTTTATGGTAGAGTGGTCAGACGGAAGCCACTCCTCAGTAAAAGGCACATGACAAACCGCTTAGAGTTTTCCAATAAAGTCAGCTAAAGATTCTCGGACCATGAGAAACAAGATTCTTTGATTGGATGAAACCAAGATTGAAATCGTTGGCCTGAATGCCAAGCATCACGTCTGGAGGAAACCTAGCACCATCCCTACGGTGATGCACGGTGGTGGAAGAATCATGCTGTGGGATGTTTTTCAGCAGCAGGGACTGGGAGAATACTCAGGATCGAGGCAAAGATGAACAGAGAAAAGTACAGAGAGATCCTTGATGAAAACCTGCTCCAGAGCTCTCAGGACCTCAGACCAGGGTGAAGGTTCTCCTTCCAACAGTACAACGACCCTAAGCACACAGACAAGACAACGCAGGAGTGGCTTTGGGACAAGTCTATGAGTGGCCCAGCCAAAGGCCGGACTTAAACCTGATTGAACATCTCTGGAGAGACTTGAAAAAAGCTGTGCAGCGACAGAGCTTGAGAGGATCTTCAGAGAAGAATGGGAGAACCTTCCCAAAGACAGGTGTGCCAAGCTTGTAACGTCATACCCAAGAAGATATGGGGCTGTAATCACTGCCAACGGTCCTTCAACAAAGTACTGAGTAAAGGATCTGAATACTTATGTAAATGTAATATTTCAGTTTTTTATTTTTTATAAATTAGCAAACATTTATAAAAAATGCTTTTTGCTTTGTCATTTTGGTTATTGTGTGTTGATTGATGAGGGGATTTTCTTTTTTAATAACATATCAATATATGGAAAAAGTCAACTGGTCTGAATACTTACTGAAGTGAATGTTTTCATGATACGTTTAGTGCCTTTAACTCACATTCTTATAGGACTACCAATAAACTGTTTAAAAAAATAAAAGATGATGTCTAAACAAGAAAACCACTTGAGACGATGTTCATTTCATTCACTGGAGAATCCAAAAAATGTCTATCACTTTTGAGTTATACTTTGCTTTCATACCTTATATTTGTATTTTTCTGTTTCTGCATCTAAGCCCTAAAAAATAGCACCACTCCAGTTTCCCAAGGAAATGTCACTGATAAGATGGCGTCGGAGAAGAAGGCAGAAGTTTTACGTATTCCCAAACAATTGTGTTTTTTGTTTGTTTCTTTGCGTTGTATGTAACACATTTTTTTTAAAGTATTTTGTACATAATGTTGCCGCTATCGTCTCTTTTGACCGTAAATAACTTTTGGACATCAGAACTGTGATTACTCACCACAGACTGGCAGAATCCATTTTTCCTCTAACGATTCCAACTAGCCCGACATGAATGACATACTGCTTTCCCAGGAACAGGCCCAGATCCACCCATCTGCATGAAGAGAAGGCAGAGAAAAATGGGCCAGAGGGCGGGCCTCCTTCTGAGAATTCGTAGGTGATCGACAAAAAACATAATTCCTTCCATTCTGCCAGCAAACATGTAATCTTTGGAAAATAAAATTGATGACTTACACAGAAGATTAAACTACCAACGGGACATTAAAACTGTAATATCTTATGCTTCATGGAGTCGTGGCTGAACGATGACATTACAACATTATCAACATACAGCTGGCTGGTTATGCGCTGTACCGGCAGGATAGAACAGTGGTGTCTGGTAAGACAAGGGGCGACGGACTATGTATTTTTGTAAACAACAGCTGGTGCATGAAATCTAAGGAGTTTTGGAGCTATTGCTCGCCTGAGGTAGAGTATCTCATGACAAGCTGTTGACCACAATATCTATCTAGAGAGTTTTCATCTGTATTTTTCGTAGCTGTCTACATACCATAAAAAACTGAGGCTGGCACTAAGACTGTATTGAATGAGTTGTATTCACCATAAGGAAACAATAAATCGCTCACCCAGAGGTGGCGCTCCTAGTAACCGGGGACTTTAATGCAGGGAAACTTAAATCCGTGTGACCAAATTTCTGTCAGCATGTTAAATGTGCAACCGGAGGGGAAAAAAACTCTGGACCACCTTTACTCCACACACAGAGACAAATACAATGCTCTCCCTCACCCTCCATTTGGCAAATCTGACCTTGAATTCTATCCTCCTGATTCCTGCATACAAGTTAAAATTTGACAGTTTTAATTAACAGAAAACCTAGGAATGCACTCACTTCCTTGTCTAAAAACCCCAGAGCTAAGTTTCAGTAGGGTCAACCATAGGCTAACGACCTTCTGTGTTTTCACAGTCCACAACCCATTTGTTTCTGCCTAGTTGGAATGGTGTTCATTAACTTTTTATTACTCCTTGTCCGTGTCACATAATCCCTTCTTGTGAACTCATATTGTTAATCACTTATAAAACAGCATATAAGTTTACTTAGTTACAATTCTATTTAAAATGGGGATATTGTTTATTAATTTATACATAATAAATTCAACAACATGTGACTAATACAATTTGATTTGATAACAAAGAAATACTCACCACCATAGAAAAGGGGCATGATAAGTGTTTCCTGCATTTTTCTATGTAACTGTCAATCTTAAGGGGGTGTGTGTGTGTGTGTGTGTGTGTGTGTGTGTGTGTGTGTGTGTGTGTGTGTGTGTGTGTGTGTGTGTGTGTGTGTGTGTGTGTGTGTGTGTGTGTGTGTGTGTGTGTGTGTGTGTGTGTGTGTGTGTGTGTGTGTGTGTGTGTGTGTGTGTGTGTAACTGGGCCTATATAAGATGACGGGACTAGAATGTGGAGATCAACTGGAGGTGAAGATTAAGACTGGACTAGTCTGCTAAACTATACTATACATCTCTGGTAAGACTTCTCTGTCTAAACACTGCATGTAGCGTTTGTGTATTTTATTGTTGAGATATATTACATTGTTCATGTTGTAATGGCCTTTGTGACAATCTGTCTTTGTAAAAAGTGCTGAATAAATAAATGTTGTTGATTGTTGTGTAATAGAATGATGCAGGTGACCTTAATTTAAATCAGTCGATTCTTTGGCATCTAGTTTTGCAGTCACATTGATAGATGTGTTTAGGACACAAAAACTATTATAGAATATAGTTGGGTTTCAACTGAGCCCTATATCTCCTTAGACCCAAATATGATCATTTAGAGAGTCATTGACTATTAGTATTATAATATTTTTTAACCCAAATAACATCTTATTGAGAGTTTTCTGACCCTAAGACATGCAGAAAAACCAAGGGATTGGTTTGTGTTTAAAGGATCTGTTTTAGTGGACTCAGAGAGAACAATGTTGAAACAAACAGATACTCCTGAGGTAAGAAACTCATCATCACAATATAGTAGGACATTTGTCTGAAATAAACCACGCAATATTATGTTTGGTTCTCGTCAAATACTTTGCTACTGCATTGCTGATATCGCTCAAATATACATTGAACACAACCCCTTTCTGTTGCTGTCAATACTAAACTCATCACATTCAATCATAATGAAAGGAAACTTACTTCATTATGTTGATGTTTACACAATATAACGATGACATTTGTCTGTAACATACCAAACTGTACTGTAATACATATATATGATTATGCATCCAGAATTAAGTAATATAATATACTTTCCTGACTAAGTGAGAGTATAATATGTCAGAATTATGTGTTTTTTATCTTACAATAACTGTTTATGAAATGCCATGTTACTTTAGAAGTGTTATGGCTCAATTAGACATTGAATAAAATATTTTTCCTTACCTATCAACACTTCAGT